>NC_134569.1:149351566-149584066 GCF_050947875.1 Dermacentor variabilis | reverse complement strand
CGCGCAGCGTCGTCCAAGGTAGCAGTATCCATAGATCGAAATTAACGCTGTTTAAGGCGAGAACGCATATAACGTTGCGGAGCCTTATCCAAACAAACAAGCGCTCGTAGTTTCGGTTTCAGCCACTTATTTTAATGCTTTCGGACAGGCGCACGAGAGAACCTATTTTCCTTCCCGTACAGTGAAGTACGCATCTACTCTGCCAACATTAAAATGAGATTCTTGCTCTTAGCGCACTGCTTCGTTTTTCACTCAGATTTCTAAAACAGATTGTATTCTTGGTCCGCGTCATTCGACAAGGCTTCTGGCGTCGGTTTCTGCTTCGTTTCCGGCCGGACTTTTAGTTGGCAGGCGAGCAGAACCAAATCGCGCGTCTCTGTTAACCTAGCAGCTGCACAGCTTCTCGGACGGCGACGCACGCCTGCAATGCTGTTTCTTGCACTTAGGGGGCCACGCGAAACAGCAAATACTATATTTTTCGTGAAGTAGGAGAACGTAAAGTTGAGGTAAGCGCAACATTTTCTGTTGAAATTGTTAGGCTATCAAAACGCATAGCATTGCAAAGCTGCACGCAAAACTTTGCATTGGCAGGAGCGTACACAACCCGTGCCTGGCAAACACGCGGAATATGTCTGCCGACCGTGGAGTTCCCTGCTGGAATTACTTACCAGGGCTTCCACGGGAATGATGTAGGGTTGTACGTGCGTGGATATGTCTTGTCGTTGTGCCTGTAGTTTCGGACGCGTCTTGTCCCGTTGTTTGTTACGCTTTAGATTTTCTAAATTTAAAAGCAATCATTATTATTGTTTTTGTTTCTGTAAACGCGCGAAGGCAGTGAGTTTCTACGCACCCGCACGATCGTTGCGAATTTTCCACACTTATAACGCAATATTTTGTTGAACATTGTCTATTTTGCAAAGGTGCAAAGTCGTTTGAAGCCAGAAGCACCAAGTTCAGGCTAATCCGCGTTGCGTCCGTCATTCCCGTGGTGCAGCTAAACCGGCACGTCTGCAAAAAATCTGGAGCTGCCAGATATATATTTTTTTTCCATCTCGTAATTCTTATAGGAAATTGTGTGCATGCCGACTGTTCTTTTTTTTTTTTTCTTCTTTTTTGCAACCTCTTTGAGATGTCCATCGCGGCAGTGCTTTCGGCCTTCCTCCCAACGTTTCTGACCGAACCGCACGCGCCGACCGGGTCGGTCATCGGTTGAGCAGCACGCCCAACTTGCGCTGCGATTGTCCCAAGTCGACAGCTGCGCCCGAGTGCAACCTAACTATATATTGTCACGGACGAGATGGATTTGTTTACGAAATGATCGAGAGCGATATACACAGCGAAGGGAACAGCTTTCAGGGCGGTTTCCCCCCCGAGACAATGCCCGTCATCGCTTATATTCCTTGGCGCGAGCGTCCTGCCCCTGCAGAGCTGCGACGACGCAACTGCGCGCGCCCCCGCAAACGACGAAGCACGGACGCGTTAGTAAGCGAGAGTCCTCGCCCGAGTTCGCGGACTGCCCAAGAGCTGATGGGCACGCGGTCCTTGTATAGCCGGCGCGAACGTTTGCACCGTTTTTGTTCAGACCTTTGTTTGTAAGGGGAATCGTGGCTCCGTGCGCACGCTATCGTGCACGAATTTCTCTTAAGTAGACTGTTCTCCTGTGTTAACTTTCTCTTATCGGGGCTGCTAACGCTTCGGATACATTGTCGCTGCGCTATGGTGCGGGCTTTGCCGAACTGGTTTTAAGGGACAGAGGAGTAACCAGAGGCGCCACTCGAAGGCGCTAAACTCTCCAAGTTTCTCGAACAAGCGGCCCGCGAACACGTTCGAGTGAAGCGTCCGTAAACCTCTCGGTAGAGCTTTGGCCGCCTTCAGCTTTCCTGCGTTGCATAAGACTTAATTGACGCACAACCTTCGCTCCGAAACGTATAGCACCGCTGTCGGCGAATAGCCGTATATTATCTGTACGTGACTCTGCACCACAAACGCTTGAGTTTGGGTCATATTCGCCATATTCAGTTGCCGATTACTGTTACAGGAGGTTTAGGCATACCGATCGTGAAAGAAAATAATAACGCGGCCGCAGATTCAGGGGCGAGGTTGGAGCGTTGGGCACGTGCATGTGACATCTTGGGATTTGTTGACGCGGTCCCCAGTTTCGGCTGCAGTACGTCCGCCAGCTTGGTGAAGCGCCGATCCCGACGTATATATAGAAGGCCGCAACGAATTTACGCCGTCAGCCCAGTGAGTCGCTGGCCGTTTCAGCGCGCGCCGGAGGCTTTCCAAGAATCCGTACGTCTTAATGGTTCACTTATACAAGCTTGCATTCTTCGAACGTGGTTATTGAAAGATATACCAGTCACTCTATCGTACATCAAAAAACGACCGTCTACTGTGATACCACGGACCATCTTTGGTTGTGACTCCTTTCTTGGAACCTAGCAGATGCATACGCCTCCTACATAATTTTATATGACTAGGGAAGCGTACCGGAAGTTTTCTTCTGAGTCCGCTCCTTCTGGTAAATTTTTATGGCAGAAATTGTGTGCTGGTTGGTAGGCTTCCGAATACGGGCCCTGCCGACATGCAATTTTCCGTGGTTTCGCAATTATGGGAGTTTCTCTAGCTGTTCCAGTTTACCTTGGCGTCATCTTCACTTTTCACCTTCAAGTGCCGCAAATCGCTTTGTGCACACTCCCGCGAATTAAAGCTTCCAAAAATAAAAAAAACATAAGAAAAGAACGCTTCGACAAATTCATACCCGCGTGAATGAAGTCCACTGTGGCTGTGCAGGGTCTGCACGTCGCTGCCATCCCTCTTGCAAGGAGGACACAATTTACGGGAGCAGTTAACGAGCCGAAAAAGATGTAGGCAATGTCCCCAAAACAAGACGAAAATTCGTGTCGCACGCAACTCTGCACGTCTTGTCGCGACGGAACTGGCCCCGTCACGATATGGTTGACCCCATATATTTAGGTACGACAGAAATTGCTGTCGGTACATACGGCGTATCTATAGCTTTATAGTGTGTGATGTCAGCACGTCTGATTGCGCAGCAGGAAGTCGTGGGACTGCGACAAGCAATTCCGTTGCGAATGGTTGACTAATCGCTGCGGTGACTCAGGTGCCCTAGATGGCGTTCCGCAGCCGAGGACGAGGTCGCGAGTTCGCATCCAGATCGTAGCTGCCATATCTCGATGGGGGCGAAATGAAAATAAAAAACGCTCCTGTGCCTGGATTCAGGTGCACCTTAATTGACCCCAAGTTGTCCAAACTAATCAGAAAACCTTCATCGTGGCGCATATACCTCATAGCCTGCCGTGCAAATTTGGTATGCGTTCATTTTCGAAATCTTAAATCGACGACACGTGCAAAAAGGAAACCATCGCAGATGTACGTAAGTCCGAGCAACTCGTTCACTAAAGATAGCGAAACTGTGAAAGGGCCGAAGTCCTCGTACACTTCAGAAGTTCCATAGCGATTGATACTTTGCCGCTGCGCGAAATCTATACCGAAGACTTTGCAAAGGCATTCTAAATATCCGCCGGCAATTCCTTCGCTGTACCCGACTCTTTTGAAACGCTTCGCTATATCCGAGCTACACTGTGAAATAGCAGACAGTTTTAGTTTAGCGTACGCTATACCACTGCGTACGCTGTAAAATAGCGGGTCATCACTGCACATGCGCAGAATGCTAAACGACCCATAGCGTATATCGTACGCACGCTATTTCTCAGATTTAGTGCTATCGTCTTTGCGTGGTTTACGTAGTTTATGTAAAACAAGGCAGAGGTCCCGGCTGCCCGCTCCGAATTGAATTTGGCGTTGCTTTTGTAAAATCACTTCGTTCGTAGCAAATGACTGTGTAAACGGATTTGGTTAGTCTCAGGCCGCTTCGACGACAGAGTATTATGGATAACCTTGTGGAGTTTTCGAGATCGCTTCTCGTTTCGAACGAGTCCAAGCCTAACGAGGGAAATTGGGGGATGTTATGAGCGTTCCCTTTGGAATGAGGCGATGGGTTGCGCCACCAAGCTCGTATTATTTTATTACCTAATGTCCTACCTACGTTAGAAAAGAAAAAAAAAGGAAAAGGAAAAAAAAAACCGACGATGAACGAAAGTTTCTGGACCCCTATTGTGAACTTTGTTTTTCAGCGAAGCGAAAGCTGTATATGAGAAACCTTCCGTAGTTTTTTCGGTGTCTGGCAACAGAAACGGACTTAGCGATGATTTCTAACAAACCCATACGGTTGCAGTACGGTGGTGTAGATGTCAAAATGTGCACCAGGTTAGAACGCTCGCCGTGCAAAATAGCGTGACGTCAAGGTTATCGCAGTATCTAAACAGGAGAGGTATCGGCGCTAAAAACAGCTACGTTATCGATGAGGCGGATACGTATAGTTCCTGCGCCCTAATGACAACATGCGAACGAGGAGCGCCAGAGGGAGCAGCAACGAGAATGTAAACGGCGCCGGCGCGAAACGACCACGGACGAAGGACGTCCTGCGATGCTGAACGAAAACGACAATCGTGAGCTCGGGCACCTACGAACAAGCAACGACGCCAGACTTGCAACGCAAAAAATGACAACTATACCGCTCTGTGAAGATGGAACCGCAGCGAAATCACTTTGCTTTTCGTTTGAGAGCTCTGACTGTCGTCAGCTTTCGCTGTCATCCCATCTTCGCAGAGTGGAATGGCATGGAATAGTCATTTTTTGTACGCCTCCGCTGTTTGTAGTTTCCATTTTTGAAACATTTGAGATGTCAGCGCCACCTATTAGTGAAGCCTGGAGATGGCCGCGACGGCGGCATTTGGCTCCTGAGATTGGAAGATCTCGCAGATCTGTAAAACTGTAATCTCGCAAAACTGTAATAAACGCGCGCTTCCTAGCGTACGCTGTACAATAGCGCATAGCGTACGCTATCGTTGCGTACGCTATAACTGTATAGTCTTCGCTATATCCGGCGCGTGTTCCTGCATGCTGCGCCGGCTCTGCGCTGTAATCGAGCGCGTCTGTGCTTCGTCGATGCCTAACACGCCACCGCGCATTTGCCGCCACGACTGTCACACAAATGCCGCCGTGGAGCACCCCCATATAACTTCTCTGTTACGAAAGAAAATGAAGGGCAGAAAACTCGACAGTGCGTTCGGCCTCTTCTGTCGTGACGCCAGAAATATGTCCCAGAGTACACGACAAAGCCTTTAGAGCGCAGTTTTTAGGTGCCTGCTCCTGCGGCGAACGTTGGCGTCGGCCTCGGCGTCGGCGTAACCGAGCGAGCGAGCACGACAGCCAAAAATGAGTGAGTGAACGCAGAGCGGGAGATGAAAGACGCGAGCCGCGAACAGCGGAGACCAATAAGAGCGGGCCCTTCAGTGACGTACGCGTCAAAACTGGTAAACTGGTGTCCTTTGTACCCTTCCAACCGCTCGATGCGTATTCGTATATTTGGTCTCAGCCGGGCCGCTCGTCTCGTACTGTCGTCTGCTCGCGTCAGCTCTCATTCGTGCTTGTTTGGTTTGCTTGGTTCGGTCTCGTTCGCGCTTGTTTCGATTGTCATGGTTTGAGATTGTTTTTACAATGATGAATCTAAACCGAGACGTCCTGATGGAAAGGTTTTTGGAGAAAGTGTGTCATATCCCATTCTGTACAAGCGGGACCCTGAAGACAAGGACGCGGAGGCGACACCTAGTACCTCATTCACCTTGACTTTGGAACATGGAGACGCCGCAACAACAGAGAGCACGCCAACATGATTATGATCAGTGGCAACGACATCGTCATCTTCGTAAAACGGGGCTCGCGTTAAGGACGAAGAACGTAAACACAGCGTCGACCTGCCAGTAGTCTAAGGAAAAAGCACGCGACATCTTGCACCTACAGAGATGAGGCGAGATTTTCATGCTGTCACGTGACTGCCGCAGCGGCTCGCCACCATTTGGTGTGGCCGCGTTTTAACGCCGGCGGCGCACCGCGCGCGCTTTACCGCTAGTGTGTATGGAGCTTTCTGCGGCGACGATAGCTCCGAGATAGCACCAGAGTAGCGCGCGTCATCTGTTCACCGATGACGCCTTCAATAAGACATGCGGCGAGCGCGTCAAAACAAAACAAAGCACTGCATGAGCGGAGCTCTGTTTGCGGCGGCTGCTCTGAATCGCGCCCGCGCGTCACCCGCACGCTGCCTCTCGCGTTCTCCCGATTTGCGAGGCAGTCGCGCCACACTACGCTCGTATGCAACGTGTCGCATAAGACAGGTTGTCCGCGCCAGCCGATATACCGCGAAATGAAAACACGTATACAGCTGCGCTCAAATTTCGCATTCGGGAATATCGTAATCGTCTGTGAATTTTTTTGTCGCAACGAGTGAAAATTTCCGGTTTTGCGTTATTTGTTCTCGACTGCTAAGTGAAACCCACGCATGCGCTGATCTCACCAGCCTCCCCTTTTCCTATCCCGTTTCTTAGCAGAGCCAGCACGAGAAGGCGTTCGTGGAGTCCCAGACGGCGTCGCTGAAGCGGGTGGTGCGCTCGTCGACCAAGCAGGCGAGCTGCATCCCGCGCTTCTACTACCCCGCGGGAAAACCAATGACGCCAGCGCAGCTGGACGCGCACCTGGTCAAGGTCAAGGCAGCCTTCGCCAGCCTCAGAGATGGCCGGGCCACCAGCACAAACTTCAGCGCCATCATCAGGGTGAGATATCGATCATCCTGTAGACCCCGCGCATAGTTTACATGGCACGTATATTGCCAGTTAAAGAGCTAATTCCTCAGGACATGCAGAAGTGCCCTGAGGAACCTATTGTCCACACCTAATTAGCCGCTGCGTGTCCCGATGAAAATGCACTCAGTTACTCCCTTTTCTTTTGGATGCTTTTCAAAGCCGTCTTCGGTTGCAGTCAGTGTTTTTGATGTATGAAGCATTAACACCTATGATGTTTGCGGTGCACTTATCTTGTCGATGTGGTCAGTGGTTGATCTGCTGCGGGCTGCTTTGGCGTGCAGAAGTCCAAGGTCTTTTTTTCGTTTGTTTGATATCTGACGAAATGGCGTGAGCCAGGTTGGGGTATGGCCAAGAGTCGCGAGGTTGAGGAAAGGGGGGTCACAAATAAACAAATATGAAACGAAACCAACAAATCCAAATTTTGAAATTATGAGCTATCTGAAACAGATAAGCATTGAATAACAATAATAACTAAATAAATACGACTACAAAGAAAAGTGAGCGTAGGAGTAAGGAGACATCTTGGCACACAGTTCTTCGTGTCTCTTGTCTGGATCGTACGTACATGACATTCTTACTGTCTCTCTCTTGCCAGAAAATCCAAAACGGCATTGGACGAATTCCCGTGGCCGAAAAGCGCGACCGGTAACACTAAATAAAAAGACTAACTAAAGGCCAATCTTACGAAAGAGATCCTTCAGAAGAAGTTTTCCTTGGAATTAAGAAAACGACAATGAAGAGTCCATACAAAATGTTCTAATGACTCACTAATGAGGAGGAGAAGGGAAAAAAAGAAGGAAAGGTAGCGTGGTCAACCAGACACGCGTCCGGTTTGCTGGGAATTGGACCCCTATGCGGATTGCGACACCCTTTCCTGTTCTAGCTTCGAGTGATGTCGATTGTGTTCAACACCTTGCATTAATTTCAGTCTGTGGAACAGTATACGACAGCTGTCGCTGTGGTAATCGTATTCAGTGTTTAGTGTAGCCTCTTCTGTACATGAGCCGTGATGGTGATCTGATTGGTGCT
This sequence comes from Dermacentor variabilis, assembly GCF_050947875.1. NCBI lineage: Eukaryota > Metazoa > Arthropoda > Arachnida > Ixodida > Ixodidae > Dermacentor > Dermacentor variabilis. The sequence continues at coordinate 149,576,315 of NC_134569.1, read as the reverse complement.
TCGCAGGCCTGCGGGGTGCCTCTCTACTGGAAGATGCCGCTGTTCGCAGCCTGCGGAGGAGAGTCCCGCGGTTACGTCACCAGCGACGTCTTCATCGACTTCTGGAAGAGGTAGTTTTCATGAAGCTTAAGCTCTCTCTCTCTCTCTCTCTCTCTCTCTCTCTCTCTCTCTCTCTCTCTCTCTCTCTCTCTCAAATTTTACTCTTGCAATACAGAGTACGGCAGACAGAAGTGCCTTCATCTCCACTTCATCAAGTCAAGCAAAGAGGAAAAAAGTATTTTATGGAACAAGATCGAGATTTGATTTAACCATCCCTTTGAGTTTATTCATTTCAGGTCACATTCTGTTTCTATCACACCTCTGACATAAGCAGCGGCCTCTTCGTGAAAGCTTGTGTTTTGTGTTCGAGTAAAACGGACGGATGCATGTCGTCACTAGACCGCAGCATGAAAACGGTGACGTCAGCATCGTTCTCTGACGTATAGAGCCACACGACGGATGAAGGTGTAAATTGCATCCGCAGACCAAAGCTTACGTCCGAGGACCAACTACGACGAGTCAATCGATCACGTGAATATACCTCTAGCTTAAAAATTTTGCTAGAATAGACAACATTCTTGTTTTCTTTCGCACGCAATAAATGTTTGGAACGCTTTGGCCGAAGATCGGTTTCCAACGTTTCACAGTAGGGCTGCATCCTGGATGGACTCAGTCGGGACTGCTTTTTTGCTGGCATCCTCCTAGCACCGCTCACAATGGGAGGACTTGATGTTCACATACATGAATGAATGAAATGGCGCGAACACGTGACATGACACGTGATTGGTCCTTGGGGGGTATAGTATGGACTTTGAAGAGAAATTCGTGGTGCCTTTTATCGTTCCATTGTCAGCAACAGGGGCACGCAACTTGAGAGGCGAAAAGCAAATTTATGCGGCGCCTGTTAGTTTCAATTAGCTTAGCTGAGTGATCGCACCATTTAAATGTCCCTTGGAGTGCGTATGCTCGTTTTATTAGGGCGCGTCATCTATACTGTTCTCCGGTGGTAACCACATGGAGCATATATGCAGCGTCTTCTCGGCGTGGCATCGCATAGCGCGTCCGCTATACGTCGCGCAAGGACAGCACGGCTTTCGTGCCAGAGATTGTCACCATGAAGAGAGAGAGAGATGTTCTGGGCATCACTTATTTTAAGTTAAACTGGCGCAAAGTGTCCTGATCATAGCGGCTAGCAAGATTGCTGAAGTCAGTTGTGGGCGGCAAGGCGTTCATTATCTCCTTTTCAAAAGGAAAATAAGCTCGTAGGTATACGTTGACTTGAGGTCCACGCCCTCGTAGCGCAGGAAAGCGGTTCAAAAGGAGGAGGGAAGGAGCAGTGTTGAGGCAATAGCGACCAGGTTTTTTCGCAACCATCGGCGAACGACGTGTTGGCAGGCCTTGCTTTTTTTCGAAATCGAAGGTAAACACTGTAGTTCGCCGAGTCCTATTTTCGTATCTATAGCCTAGCGGATCCTGAAAGGCTTTGCGTTTGTTCTCCTACCCTGTTGCTCCTTTCTTTATTTACAGAAGCAAAAGGGAAAACAGAAGGAAGCAAAAGAAAATTAAGGAGGCTTCTTTAAAAAGATAAAGAAAATTATCAGAGAGCTAAAGGTAAACCAAAACAGCCAGACTGTATAGCTGGCTCTCTGCCCTGGAAAAAACAAATAACAAAACAACACGGAGTGTAGGAAATGGGGTGGGGCTTAAAACACGGGCGTACGGTTCCCGATATAGGCTGCAGATCTACGCACCGATGACTTCACTGCGTCTTCCCCGACTCTGTACTTTTCCTGAGCGCTTTTTAAAGGAACGCGTAGGGGCACCGGAGTACTGTTATTCGACTAGTTTGACTCGCTGCATGGTTATTTTCGTGAGTGGAGCGCAATAGTTGCTACAAAAAAAAAAAAAAAAAAAAAGCGAACGTGAAAGGGGGCAAATATCGTGGATTTCAGATGAGGAAACCGTCGAAACGTTGGCACTAAGCTGAGGCTCTTAACTTTGTTCGACTGATTACGAGTGTCAACGTTTGAGGTCGCTTCGATTTACTCGACGATAGAACGCAGTTGTGAATATTCTCAGCCAGCTTTCAAGAGCAGACCCCCGGGTTCTGGACATTTCGGCTTAGGAGTAAAGACATATTTAAATATATTACGTTCAGGAAGTGTTGGCGCCTTTTCTTGGCGTCAGCTACTCCTATTCACATATATATTGGGGTGAGGACTTATGGAGTCGCCATCTGTTCGAAGCGCCCCCCTTGCGTAGTATGAGAGATCACGCGGCGCGCTCCTCATAGGTTTCGCTTACGGCGCACAATAAAAACACCACGCGGCAGCCCTCCCGGACATTTATGCAGGTACTCTTAAAACTAGGGAAGTTTTTGACTGTCGATATAATAATCTTGGGCAAACTGAAAGCACAGAATCGTTTACCGACGCTATTTCTTTACCGAATAACGTCGTACAGTGAACGCCACTGCGCGCGGTCGCCGCGATGGAGCCTCCAGAACCGGCTTCCTGCGTGAAAGGTAGGCAAACGCTGAGAGTAAGCTATCTGACATATTTTCTTATAGTGGGCTGTCTGTGTAACAAAGGGGAGCATAACAGAATGAAACCTCAATGCAGCGATCGCACGGGTTCGCAACGACCGACTGCGCGTCTGCATGCATGTCCGCGCACAATGTTTTGCTTTCTCTGTGAGCGCGTTTTCGTACCATACCGTGAGCTTTAGGCCGCAGCATATGAGCATTTGACAGTAAAATAGCAGCTATTGTTGCGCGGACACTACTATCAGAACTGTTCAAAAATAATTTCGTTATATAGACTTCGATGCCTACGGCGAATGTGATGTGCCGTCGCGACGATTCAATCTTTTTTTTTTTTTTGTCTTCTAAATTCTTGGACATTGCAATATTATTTCTCAAGTTGCGTCGCACTCTATGTTTGTCGGTCTTCTCAGCGTGCGATTTCCCTCTGCTTGTTTTTCGTAATCCAGTGCATTAATTCATAACACAAACAAGACCATATGCAGTGCCTTCTTTTAATGTGCCTCTTACCGCTCGACGTAGTTGTTCTGCGGAAACCCGCAAGGTGGAGAGAAGCAATGAATAAAGGGAAAATGAGACATCCACCCGTTCGTAGCAATTGCTACAAAGGAAACCCATACGGGTTTCACCCGTTCGTAGCAATTGCTACAAAGGAAACCCATACGGGTTCCTCGAAAGAAAAGCCCCATAGTTGAAGAAAAATTCGTCCTGGTCCGGGACTCGAACCCGGGACCACCGCCTTTCCGGGGCAGCCGCTCTACCATCTGAGCTAACCAGGCGGCTAGCAGATGGCAGGGCGAAGTCGAATTTGTCGACAACACTTACCGCTCCCTTTCCGTTCCAGTGAACTTCCTAGTATCTGGCATCAACAAGTTGATAGACCAAACCGTCATGACATTAGCCGGGCAGCGGGCGCGGGCGAGTGTCTCCAGTGCGCGTTTTCTGCTACTCGCCGAACATCGCGCAGCCCCGGCGCCGTAGCAGAAATGATCTTCGCGTCTGTACTTGCTGTATGCCCGAGTTGTAGCCGATGGCTGTCTGCCGGTTCTAAGTTTCGCGAGCCAAGCTTCACGCAGCTCCTTGTCCTGCGGCTACGTGTTAATAAGGCTGACACCGGGCTCCGTTGTGTACACATCGAGCACCGAGCGGTAGCCTACCGTGCTGCACGCCTCCAAAGGCAGCCACCTACCTATTATAGTACTTTCAAATGTTGTCAAGCAGGCGCACAAGGTGGCAAAGCCTCACCACTTAAACAGAACCATGGCGCAGGTGGGACTTTAAACTTTCGTTTTCAGCTCGCTTCGGCGCTTCCGAAGCAGCCGACGCGGCCGCTGTGTCCACGTGATCCCTCGTGTCACGTCACGCCGACGGTGGCGCCAGCTTTCCCAGTGGTGGAGCGCGCCCCCAATACAAATAATGAAGGCCGCATGTATTAAAAAATTACGTTAATATATCCTGAAACTTAAAGTCAACTCATCTATATAAGTCAAACACGCAAAATATAAAATTCAAGCCACACAGCGTGCTTACAATTGAATACAAATATTCAATATTTCCCTAGAACATCGCTCGCTTCTAGAAATCTTATAGGGCCATTGAAACTAGTCTTTTCGATGAAATATGTTGGCCCTTAGCCTCGGATCTCCTTGAGGCGTAAGGGCCTACGGCCCAATGTCATTAACTTACGTATTAAACGTTGTCCTTGTGCATCATGCCGCAGACATTGTAGTAGAAGATTATCCGTGGTATCGGTGGCATCACATACTAAAGATATTTGTTTTTTTCTTTAAAACGCCAGCTGGAAAAACTACCCCCAACCATTTGTTGCCTAACATGAGTTTATGGCAGGTAACTACCATATTATTCTATATCGTGCGCCCAAAACGTCCACGCTTTACACTAGAAACATTTTCTGAACAATGGACATCCGAATTGAAAAAAAAAAACATTATATGGCGTTGAGTGCTTCTACTGGTGCCGAAGCAAGTGTACAATTAATTATTCGTTCATACGACTAAATCATACAAAGTATAATTAGCAGAAAGAAATCACGTGTCCAGATATCTTGTGTGAGCTTAGCAGTCCGCAAGAAGCGGAAGAATATAACCACCACCACCACCACCACCACCACCACCACCGCCATCATCATCATCATCATCATCATCATCATCATCATCATCATCATCACATTTTATCTCCACGCAGAACGAAGGCATCACCCTGCGATCTCCAATTACCTCTGTTCTGCGCCAACCGATTCTAGCTAGCGCCTGCGAATTTTTCAATTTGACCACCCCACGCAGTCTTCTGCTGTCCTCGATTGCGCTTCCATTCTCTTGTACCCATTCTGTCACCCTAATGGTCCAGCGGTTATCGAACCTACGCATTACATGACCTGCCCAGCTCCATGTATTTCTCTTAATGTCAATTAGAATATCGGCTACCCCCGTTTGCTCTCTGATCCACACCGTTTTCTTTCTGTCTCTTAACGGTACACGCCTAACATCCTCCTTTCCACCGCTTTTTGCGCGGTCCTTAACTTGTTCTCAAGCTTCTTTGTCATTCTCCAAGTCTCCGCCCCATATGGCAGCAAGACTATATACCGCCCGGCTAACACGCGTTTGCGATCTTACCTGCAGGATAGTGTCCACTGGACGCGACGAGCCGACGTGGTTCGTCAAGATCCTCAGCAAAGCGACGAGAAACTACCTGGTGCCAGAGGACTTTATTCCCATGATGCAGGTGAGCGATGACTATAGAGGCGTCAAGTCTCTGTGGTGTGCACTCGTCCACGCAACCTTACATATAAGCTAATCGGCTCGCTTTTCACCTAATTTCTGTTTTTCACTGTGCTATATATATAGCAGCATGTCTGCGTTGGCGAGAATGCATACCGACTTTGCGCATCTTGCCTACGTCTAAATGACTTCCCAGCATGATTGTTTGTTCAATCGCCTAGTTAGTGCCGCGATTATGTTCGCTACTTGAAAGAAAAACCCTGCAATGCATATTGAACCTACTGTTTTTCTCCTGGTTGTCGGAAGTACACAGCTTGCGATAAACTGGTTGCTCGCAGCCAAAAGACAAATAAACAAGACAGAAAGGCTGACAACTGCGGCATCGAAGCATCCCCGAACTTTCGATACGTCGACGTGTGGCCACCCAACATTTATTTTGAAATTACAGCAAGCGGGAGGAAAGTTCAATGCGCGATGCGTAATGATTCGCTATTCAATGATCGTTGTTGCTCAGCTAGTCAGTGGGTAAATCTCTGCGCAACGCAGCTTTTCTCTTCTGTTTTCGATGGGTGTAGCAATGTCGTGACGCGTGAGCGCGAATTCTGATGTAAGCGGCTGATGTGCGTGCGGTCACGTGCATTAGACTTCCATCCCATCGCCTGCCGAACGCGAATACATTTCGCCAAGTCATGAGACATGTCACTGAACAACTGGTACATACCTTGGATCATAAGCGGTGGCGCATGCGTTTGGCCCACGTACACACTTTTGACACAGTGACAATCACAGATATAGTCACTCATTTTTGTGAGCGAATGTCTACGGCGTGTCAAAGGAGCAGGTCGATATTATTAGAAGAAACTAGTCTGTATGCAAGTAGCGAGAATTGGTGATAGCTCTCTTTCTTGAACTACTTGGCGCATTCATGCAGATATATAAATGTGTGATATATCATACTGGCAGGTGTATGCACTATAATATTCCGTCTCGTTCATTCGTATACTGAATAACATTGCATTCGAGATACATATACCGTTAGTCAAAAATGAAGCGCGATAAAAATAAAATAAAAATAAAAATACAAAGAAGCAGGCGCACAATACCGGACGTGATTTCTAGACCACCGATACAGTGAATGAGGAGGTTCTGATTGCGTACTGTACGAACTGCTATGACCGCAATATAGCGTGATTCACATTTTTGAAGTACACGTTTAATTTCAGATTAATGTCGTATCGTATTTGTTCACTGAAGTACATACAAGTCGCACAACATCACAAAACTGAAAGAAAGACATTATAAAAGATGACGTTGCGATGAGTCCTTGAAGTACGAAATGTCACCGCAGAGAAATGCAACCTAAAAATGTCACAAATTCTAAACATACGCTACAGATGCACAAAATGTCACAACAGGGAAAAACTGGCGCAAATCGCCGTTTCATAGCGAAACTGCGCACAGTGTCACAAATGTGTACATTGCACATGCATGTATGTACTACCTACAACGTCATTTTTACCGGCAATTATACTAACATTTATCGACAAAATGACTGAGGTCCGAAAATTCAAAGCATCACGTACACTATTCAAAAGCCTTCGCGGAAGTCTGAAATGCCGTTTACCCCCTCCTCCTCCTTTTTTTTTTCTTTATAGGCGCAACGTCGGGTCCAAACTAGCAAAGTGACATTACTATTCTCCCATTGTCCACACCGTGGCTAGTCAACTAGTTCAAACAACGCGGCTTTAATTGTCTCGGTCTCGCGACAACACGAGGTTCGCGCAGGTATCCTACACGAAGCCGCAGCTTTATTTCAGACGCGTCTCGCTTCTTCGCTGTGCCGCAGCAGCAGCAGCGGCGGCGTTGCAGGTCGGGGTGTCTCGTTCTCCAGGCGGCTCGCACGGCCGAGCAACAGGCGGCGACGTCGGAGGCCTGGCTGAGGTATTTTTGAACGAGGGGAAGTTGGGGTGCGCGGTGTGGCTAGGGGGGGGGGGGGGGTTAGGACTAGGGTTGCGTCTGAGGAGCTCTCAGTTTGCGCAGCTGGCTCCGAGTGACGCCACACACCCGCCCGGCCAGGTCGCAAATCCTTTGAGTCTCGGCGGTTCTTGCTCGTGAGCTGACTGTCGCTGCGCGACCGACTTTGAGAAATCGCGTCTTCCATGGGTTGGGGGGAAGGGTGGGAAGGGGGAGGGGAGATGCCACGTGGGGGCGTCCATTGAAAAGCGAAGTCGCGCGCGATGTGCAACTGGGCGGCTGCCGCCGCCTGCACTTTGTCTTAAGGTGACGAGGCACTTGAAGTGCGAAGCGTGCTCCGGCGCGCGAGGCTGAGCTCGGAGATCCGCGTGCGACGCTCTGAGACGCGAAGACGCGCGCTCTGCGGGGACACATTCGCTCGTTCGCATGACCCGTGCTCCATGATTTGCTGACGGAAGATTTGTACACGTTCCTCTTTTTCTGAACCGGTATGGCGCTAAAATAGCTTCCCGAGGACAGCACTGTGGCGTTACAGTCAACCAATATACGTCCTGCAGAACAGTTGTTCACGAAGTAAGAAGTAAAGGCATAAATAAAGACTCCAGAGGCGATCCACCTTTGTAAATATAAGTGGGGCGAGTCAATAGATTACCTACGTATACTTTTCGTGTACGGGTGCGTGTGTGGGTGGGTGTGCCTCTAGTGTGACGGTGCGCTCTATTACGAGAGGCTCCATACTGTGCACGCAGTCATTCGCGGGAAATACTAAGTCATACATCATGTATATTTACGCGATTGAGTCGAGCCCTATTGTTTTCCTTTCCGATTTATTGATCTTTTTTCCCCCTTTTACTGTGGATTTATTATTAATGGTGGCATAGCCCTGCTCCGCGGTAGCATTTGGTCTCATGATTTTATGACTTAGTAAACAATGACAACACCCCCTAGTGGTTTTCTTTTCTTGTAGATATTCTGTTGACACGTAACCTTGAATCAACATCCGGGAAATGCTTGATCAGAGTTCAAGGAGGAAGTTCTTGCCATTCAGGAGCTGCTATCTAAATACATGGGGATTGAGGAATCGTTTTGCTCGACGTCCGCACCATCGAATTGGATTAGGTTTGTTGCGTTTAAAACAAAAAGTTAAAATCTATACCGACTGTGGGGAGTACGTTATGTTATTCTGGCTATAAATTTCTTTTTTCATAGAAATTGTTGAAAATGGGAAAAATTACAAAGTTTCAAGCGTAACGTTTGCAATTCCGTTAACTGAGCGATCAAAAAATACTAAACCCTGTAAACTGCATCTACTGAGAAATTTAAAGCAGACAAATTTGGCTTATTACACGCCGCTCTGAAATACACCATTAGTTTCTGATGAGGGCTTTTGCAAAACATTTGTAAACATTGGAAGAATTTCACCTACTCTACATCCATGCACTAAATTTTCCCGCTTCATATGCGACAACAGATATTACATAACTGCGAGAAGTGCTTTCGGTGCAATATTACGGATTTGTAAACTTTGTGGTTCAGTTTTCTTGACAATTTATGTCTATTTCTTCGTAAAAGTTATTCTGCTCCCCAGAGTCGGTATAATCCAGTCTTTTATGCTAAATGCAACAAATGTCATTCAAATTGGTTCAGTGATTAACTAATGATAGCATTTCTGTGTTTCATGCGTACTTGAATAGAGAAATCGGAGAAATTGGTCCTCTGGTATAGCTGCCTCTTAATGTCACAGGTGCATAATTTTTTTTATAAACGATCTTTGGAGGTATGACTTTGTCTGTACCTCACGGTGTTTCAATACACAGATTACGAACTACGACAGCCCAGCGAAATTTTCCATGGCGTCCTTAGTTTTACATAGATATCTGTACAGACTGCCTATACACGGGGGAAATTACTTTTTCCAAAGAAAAGCAGTGTCAGGCGTTTCAGTATCTGCCTCTGCTTGGTGTTTCTCTGCAGGATGTGATAGACACCCATCCGGGACTCACCTTTCTCAAAGAAGCCGTGGAGTTCCACTCGAGGTATATTAATACGGTGAGTGTACTTCCTCATCTACGTGATTACAGTCTTTGTATATAGTATGCCACCCAGCCGCAGTGTGACCAAAGCTGATTCATATATTTACAAAGACGGTAGTGCAAAGTGACACGTTGTTGGAAAAGTGGTCCGCTGACAAAAAAAAAAAAAGAAGAAAAGGATCGATGGTCTTTGCCATTTGTGATGCGCAGAGAGCAAGCAACGCCGTCTGGTGGTGTGGCACGGGAACCTAGCTTTGCGTCACGTGACCGAACTCCTCTCACGGTGGTTGAAGCGCCCGCGACATCGCTTGCGTTCGCACCGATGGAAGCACATTCTACTCTGACGGACATCGAACAGTCTTGGCGTGCTTAGCAAACCGGACGCCCGTCTGGTTGACTTCCCTGCCTTTCCTCTCCTTGCCTTCTCTCTCTCTCTCTCTCTCTTGGCACGCTACCAAGGTTTGTGATGTGGACGACGATGACGACGCGAAACTGAGGAACCAGCTAAGAAAAGCTAGGGCTTAATATATATATATATATATATATATATATATATATATATATATATATATATATATATATATATATATATATATATAGAGAGAGAGAGAGAGAGAGAGAGAGAGAGCGTTGATAAGTTTCGGGTCTAATGCCGTGCTGGTATAACGTAAAGTCGTAACGATTCATTCGTCGCTCGATTCTATTGCTTTCTGTGATCCATCGCACCCGACCAGCCAATCCTTGTGATAAATTAAGCGCAGCGCCGCTGAATAAACAAAGCGCGATAAGGAAAAATTGGAATCCAATCGTTGCAATGTTCCGGTCCAGATCTCGTGAAAGAACGTTCGGTTAGTGACCTGCTTTATTGATGCTGCTTTTACTTGACCAGACGGTGGCCTATCGAACACTCAATAAACTTCAACGCGACGCACTGCAAAAGGATGAAATTATGCGAAGAACCAGTTAACTTTCTACGAGTCGGCTCAGTGCCACGCCCCTCTTGACTTTTCGAACGGTGCTGAAATATGCTGCCCCCACTTTCTTCTTCTACTTGTTTGCTTCCTCGGCTCTCAATTTTGTTGCTGTTTCAATTGGTCTAGGAAGGAGCGGGATAAGTTGCTTCTCCTGATCGTTTATGGTTTTATAAAGGCACGTATACGGGCTCTTACCGCACATGGTTCCAACATGATGACGTAATCACAAGCTCTGGCCTTCGTATTCGTCTCTTGGCAACGATTATGTTAAAACAAATGAAAACAAAGGAGAGTCGAAATCGCAATGTGACCAGGATTGAGCTGCATTACAACATGCCTTACTTCTGTCGCTATCTTCTAGATAAGTACCGGTTCGTTGTCCTGTGATAGATTTATTTGTAAGCATTGACGGAAAAATATTAACTTTAATGCACAGAAAAAGCAGCATACTTCAGTGACTGTTTCATTCCCTCAACTCACTGGCTGCAAGCAGTAGAGCCTCCGTATACACGATAATGTTCAAATGCCCTCCAAGTGATATTTTAAGTGAACCACCTCCCCTCTCCTACCTCCCCAATACTGATAGCACTGCAATATACCGAGAGAAATTCAGCGCCACGTTAAAAATTGCTGCAATATTTTGAAACTGCACATGCATACCAAGAACTCTTTCAAACAGCCCTTTATATACGCACTTTTGCTTCACGCAAGTATATACTTGAATAATTTTACAACACTGTTAATTCGCTCCTTCCGTATAATTTGCTCCTTTTGTATAATAAAACACAGCAAGTATTATCCCTTCGCTTGCTCAATACTGCTGTGGTGTAGTGGTAAGTGATAAATGTGTAGCAGTTAGTGATAACTGTGTAGTGGTGAGTGATAATTACTCTTGATAATTGAGCCATTATCGAACTATCGGATGGCACTATATACTGGTTGTATGAGATCCCGCGGCGTACCGCACATAATCATGCGAGCTGCGGAAGTAATGCATAGGGACCTGCATTAAGAGGAAGCTTTAGCTCAAGTGCTCCTATCTAAATACATGTAAAAGGAGAATTCGTTTTTCTCGGCAACCACTGCACCAAATTTGACGAGGTTTGTTGCATTTAAAAGACAAACTTAAAATCTAGTGACTGTTGGTTTCGAATTTTTGAGTTAGATCGTCAATTTTTTATTAAAAATTGGCAAAAATCGAAAATTTTCAGAAAACGAAACTATCAAGTTTACAACTCTGTAACTTAACCACTAAAATGTTAATACAATTCTGTGAATTGCATCTAATAGTACATCTAAAGCGGACAAAATTGATATGTTACACATGAATATAAAAAAAATTTAATCATACAGAAATACAACTTTTGCAAAACCGTTGTAACCAACATAACAAATTCACGCAAGATGTAAAATGACATATTGAATTTGTCCGCTTTGAATGGTCTAATGGATGCCGTTTACAGAACCGCGATATCGGTTCTTGATGCAGAGCTATGAATTTATAAACTTCGTGATTCTATGTTTTTCAAACGGTCAAATATTTGAAAATCGTTTTAAGAAAATTCAAGCCCTAAATCGAAATTCCGCTTCCAACAGTCACTAGAATTTAACTTTCTCTTTCAAATGCGACAAATTTCATCAAAATCGGTCCAGGGGTTATCTCATAAAAACGTTTTTGCGTTTTACATGTATTTGAATAGGCCGCGTCGGAGTTGGGCCCGAGCTAAAGCTTCCTCTTAGCAACATTACGACGGCCTGTTGTCTTACAACGTCAAATACTGCATGAAAGCGCACGGTTTTCCAAAGTTATGTTTTATGCTTCATGCTTATTTTATCCTTTCTTTTTTTCTGATGTCAACCTTATCTCTTTCAGGTAATCGCTAGGATATTCTACTGTGTAAATAGGTCGTGGAGCGGCAGGATCACCATTCCCGAACTCAGGAAAAGCAATTTCTTACAGGTAAATGAACTGCGTTCCTTTAATCTCCTGAGCACAAACGATGAAAGAGTGGATGCTTCGTCGTTATTATAGAATAATCACTGTCAATTATGTCTGCGGTTTCTGTGAGGCTCGCCAAAATAATTAAAAATCTGTATACTAAGAACCTCACAGGTCCTCTTATGCTCCACTTGAATGACTACTGCGATAGCGTTATGAGATCCTACCTTGAGATATTAATCTCTCGTCATCCGTATGTCTTCTTCTCCTACGTCAAGGTCATCTGTGAGTCATTTTACATCACGATCCACTGTCATTGCCAATACCTGCCTACTCACGCTTTCTTTTACGCTGCGCCTACGGAATTTACCTGCGTTACGAATCTGCGTTCAACAAGTTAAAAATTAATTTAGATTATGTGGCTCTATTGGCAAACACCACTATGCGAATATGAGGCACGGTGTAATGGATGGCTCCGGATAAATTTTCACCATCTGGGGTTCTTTAACGTGCACTCAATGCACGGTACACGAACGCTTTTCTGTTTTATTTTTGTGTTTTTGTTTTTTTTTTTCCTTTTTCCGCATTCCGCCGCCGTCGAAGTGCGGCCCCCGTCGCCCCAATCGAACCCGTGACCTCGCACTCAGCAGCGCAACGTCGTAGCCGCTGAGCTGCCACGGAGACTCCGGGCGCAACATCGAAAGGCCAGCTATGATTTGTATAACGATATCGCAGTAAAAAAAACATAAATATAAAATGTCGTTCCAACTACCATCGGTTCAACGTAAGCCTCTCTCCGGGCGAGCTCGCCACGTTAAGCGAGACCTGTCCTCCCCTTGTCACCCAATTTTGGCGAACGATGTGCGCCCGGTACTCGTTTCAGTCAATCACCGCTCCGCAGGTTACAAGGGTGATTTGCGGTGCATCTGCTTACGCGTGGACAAATAAGGTGAACGGTTCAACCCGTATGGAGCGTGCGTAGTAATGAGAGCCAACGGCGAGAGACGCAAGGCGTCCATAAACGTCAGCGCCTGTCTCATGAGCAAGCTCTGTGGTTGCCGTTACGACCACTTACGGTTATAACTCACCGCAGGCACCGGTCGCGTATGTTCTGTTCAGTTCGTTTGCGGTTGGCTTGTTCATTTTCTTCAGGTTGTTATGAGGAAAGGGAGCGAAATATTGCCGGCTCCGCTGTCAGCTTGCCTTGCGAAGTACATCCAGTTGGTTCGAGTGTGTGCATGGACGCGCGTTTAGCATTGTACGAAAGGCTTTAATATATAAGACAACGCGCCGTCGCGATGAATTTGACTCGACCGGCCAGTTTATGGCGCGCTTCTTGCACGTGATAATGTTGTCCACGTGAGGTATTTTCCTCCTCTCTCTCTTTTTTGTATTTGTTGAGAGGTCTGGTGACGCGTCGTATGATCTTCATAACGGAAGCTTCACCCGGTCCTTGCCGCTTTGAACCAAATTTAGGTGCTCTCGAAGCACAGTGACCAGTTCAGAAGAGAGTGACACGGCTTCACTTTTGTGCTTTATGGGAGCAGCGACCGCAAGTTCTGGCCGTGTTCGCGCAGGTTTTGTCCCTGCTGGAAGACGAGGAGGACATCAACCAGATCACCGAGTACTTCTCGTACGAGCACTTCTACGTAATCTACTGCAAGTTCTGGGAGCTTGACAAGGACCACGACCTGTACATCGACCGATACGATCTGTCCAGGCACAACGAAGGAGGTGCGTGTCCGAGTAACGTGGACTACTGTGGAGAGTATTTATTTATTTATTTATTTTGTCAAGAGGCGTTATAGTTCGGTTGCTAAAACGCTCAGATAGCAGAGCACCGCAGCGAGAGGACACAGAGCTTCGGCAACACAGACACAAGGCTTCCAAGCACTCGTTGTCGTCGTCTTTCACTAGGCAGTGCCTATTGCTCATTCTTCTTCAGTACAATTTATTTATTTATTTATTTATTTATTTATTTATTTATTTATTTATTTCAATACCTCAAAGACCCGAAGGCATTCAAGAAGGGAGTGGGGAACAATATACACAGGGAACAAGTGCAAAATAATGCTGTTCCTAAGAGTATAAGTAACATTCAACTGCAGCTTTAAATGCAATTGTATCGGTCAGTTGGTCAATGTAGATGGGCAGATAGTTCTAGTCATTCGAGGTTTAATTCGGGCATTGAACCGTTCCTTGCTAAGCTGGTAGGTTCGTATCCACAGAATAGATTAATGAGCGCTAAATGAAGACGAAGACAAGGTTAGAAACACGCGGACAAGACAAATGCTCGTTTGTCTCGTTTCTTGCCTCGTCTACAACTGTCTTCGTCTTCATTTAGAGCGCCTTTTCTAGAAGATAGCCTCGAGTCGCGGTATGCGTTCAAAACCCGAGCCACGTCGCGACCGAAGCGCCATCTTCCGACGCTTTCCGGTAGTCCTTGCACCATGACATGGCCTCCGAGATTTACCGTGCACCGCGGTGGATCTCGGAGGCCATAACCATCATTCTGTTGCGGGCTTTGTTTGACGCGATCGAGGCACCGCGAAAGCTGTTTTCGAACTGTTCCGAGTATTCCTGTTCGTCCACTGTAGACCTTTCGTTCCTGTTCTTCCACTAATCACTAGAATCCCAAATTGCTTAAGAATACTTGCAGTTTAAAGTTGATTACTGTTTCGTATAGCAAAGAAATTTAATGGGAAGCTGCACTTCGGAAAAAAAAGAATACACCACTGCAGGCATAAGCGGGCGTGCCGTACTTGGTCGTGTGCGTTATATAATTATGCGGGCATAGTGTCCAAAAGCGTATCGATAGTGTACGTCGTCGGGTCACCGAGATTATTGCGTCTTAACTCGTAATTCCTGTTCCAGCGGATAGAACCGTCGTTAGCCTCTTGATTCACGATGTAAACGTTTGTGCACGCGGCCCGTTCTTGCCAGTTTGGTCTATAGTGGTGGCGAGGATAGAAACCACGGACACTAAACTGCGGATAAATGAAACCCCGGCCCTGTACGCTCAATATTTCCTCATTTCGCTTCAATGGACTGAGCATTGCTACACACGACCATTTTGCTGAGGGCACCTGCCATGTTTGACCGGATGTTCGACTGGACGCGTTCCTTCAGCAATGGCGAAATAATAAGTTTTCCTTTCTCGTAATGCTTGCAGCTAATAAATAAAGTCGGCGCGTCCTTTTATCCAATGATTCGATTAAAAAAATTATGAAAACAAGGAAAATACCTGGCAGGATCGACAGTGCACTAATTGTAGATCTATTACTATGAAAATTCGCTGTAAAGTGCACAACCGACCATCCTCCCACCTTGAATTTCTTTCAATGCAGTTTGCAGCGCTTTGGAATTTTTTTTGTGTGTGTAATTTAGACACATTTATCAATGATGTGCCGTAATCCGTGAGTGATGGGTTTATAATCGCACAAAATCAATATGGCTAACTGCGTTCTTTGTGCTGATATGCAGGTAAATCATCAGAAGAATGACATTGCAGTTTTTACTACTCGATGCGAGCAGAAAATTATGCGACAGAGGGGGTCGGCGCTCTTTTAATGCAGCTCTGTTTTTACTTCTTTGCGTTCTCAAGTATTGTCGCTCAGTCCGTTTTGTTCTGTAACTTGCACCTCTCGTTCCGTTTCCACTCTAGCTATCTCCATGCGGATGATCGACAGGATCTTCTCTGGCGCCGTCACGCGGTAAGAGCTTATTAGTTTCGTATACATGAGTTATAAGTGATATTTAAGATCTCGCACTAATAATTTACTCACTGTTTAATGTGCGCGCCGAAGATTTGCAATTCTTCATCGTCATTTACCGAAAAACATCTAGTGTTTCTTGTCGTGGACAGCTGCCTTCGGACTCTCTCTCTTTTTTTTTTTTTTTTGACTTTAGAAAACGAATAATTTCTAATGTGTGCTTTGCGACCTTATTTGGGCTCACTGCTTAGTGTGCTGGTGCAAGAAAACCACATAACCTCGCCTAGGCATTTTCAAAAAGGCGATAACCTAGATATAATGTGAACTACATAAGAGACACATCACATATGTGTCACTGACCACGTGCTTTATCAGATGGTGCGGTCGCGGGCGTGAAAGAGGCTTTTATATCTGCGCAAGGTAACTTGAAGTTCGGCTGGTTGGCGTCATTCTTCTGGGGCGGGCGTGTTGTGCTCAGATTGAATGAACACGATACGAATAACTAGCATTTGGCCGACAAAAAAAAAGAAAAAAAAAAGCGGACGAGAGGCAACGACAGGTACTCGTGTCTGTCGCCTCCTCTTTTCCCGTTCAAAATAATTGTTCCTTCGCCCAAATATTTACCGTCTGACCCAGATCAGCACTGTGTTCAGCAACAAGTATGACAATTGTCTGCTTTGCGTAGTTTTTATTTATTTGTTTATTCTTATTTTATTTAGTTCTTCCAGTATCTTTTCTTTTTTTCTTTTTCTTTTTAACACCAACTTCCTTCAATACAAAGACTTAGATAGTTTGTACAGGACTTTAGCAGGATAGCTCGCACGCATGCTTCAGTAGTTCTGTGTGGCAGACGCTGATTTTGCAAGCCCCATAACATTGCATCCTGCAGACAGTACGCCACAACTGTAGCACTCGATCGGGAAGTGGACTAGACGGACGAAAGTTTGGGGAAACTAGATATAGTAACAATGCACAAGGGACGAATAACGGTGAAGACGCAAAACACGTTTTGTGTGTTCCTCTATCCTTGGCCCTTTGTACACTGTTACTACATTCGGAGGGGGGGGGGGGTGCGAATCGGAATCTTGAGACCGAATCGAATGCGCATCGAATAACTAGGGCCAGAAGCGAATCGGACGGAATATCAAATACTTTTCGAATAGCTTTTTATTAAGGATCATCCGTTCTCGCGATTAATATAAATTATTTTCACGTCCCAGTATTCAAAAAGTTTGCAAGTACCTCTCATTACATTGCACGCTGTGAAATGTTGCTTATTAAAAGCACACGTGGAGCAGTATGAACAAACGAATAAGAGACTATTCGATTCGTTATTCAAAAGTTTCTGATATTCGCGTGCCTTTACTATAGTTCCACGTAAACGGATGCGTCGTGGCCGTGCAGTAAATTGTGATAGCCTTCGCGTAACCCTTTTTGCCGGCTTGTTCATTTCTTTGTTCTCCAGGGGTCCTATTCAGAAGGAAGGAAAGATGAGCTACAGCGAATTTGTCTGGTTCATCATGTCCGAGGAAGACAAAAGGCATCCGAGGAGGTACGGTCGCCTTTGTCTAGAGTGTTCCTAGCGTTCGTTGCTCTGATTAAAGCCTCTGCGAGACTTTGAAATCCGATCGCTCGCGCTGACAGCAATTAGAATCTTTTCTTACGTTTCAACTACCGTGTATATACGCTCGTAACAACCCGTCAGCAACACAGGAGAAAGGATAGCTAATTGTGAGAACAGCCTCCGCTTGCATGCAAATGAGCGGGTCATTACAACGCGCCGCCTTGTTCGTTCTTAACGACGGCCGGTACCACTGAAGCCGAGAGCCTTGTCCCACTAACATGATGGTACTGAAACCGTTTCGGAAGGTCAAATAAACGCGTTTCTTTTGCCATATGTCATAGCGTCCAGTACTAACGTGGATTCATCCGCGAAGCTCTCGGCGTTCGTGTATTGGAAAGCAGAAGATGCAAATATGTTCATTTTGTTAATTGTTTGGGTGGGGACACTTGCAGCATAGAGTACTGGTTCCGATGCATGGACATTGACGGCGACGGGTACCTGTCGATGTACGAGCTGGAGTACTTCTACGAGGAGCAGCTCACACGCATGGAAGCTCTGGGCATCGAGACCCTACCTTTCAGCGACTGTCTCTGTCAGGTGAGGCTGTTATAG
Source organism: Dermacentor variabilis (assembly GCF_050947875.1). Classification (NCBI taxonomy): domain Eukaryota; kingdom Metazoa; phylum Arthropoda; class Arachnida; order Ixodida; family Ixodidae; genus Dermacentor; species Dermacentor variabilis. Next base: position 149,558,187 of record NC_134569.1, on the reverse strand, counting down.
ACTTACCCTTACTGGATACATGCCTCAGCTTTCAAAGTAACAACAGTTTAGCGCTGGCAAACAAGGACAGAAGGGAGCCGTAGACAGCACGAAGCGCATCGGGCTGTACACGTCTTCCCTCTGTTATAGTTGGTCAGCGCCAAAATGTTGGATCCAAGTTCTAATACCGACACAGGTCAGCATGCAGCAGTATTAAGAGGCAGCTTTAGCTCGGGCCCAACTCCGACGCGGCCTATTCAAATACATGTAAAACGCAAACACGTTTTTATGAGATAACTCCTGGACCGATTTTAATGAAATTTGTTGCATTTGAAAGAGAAAGTTAAATTCTAGTGTCTGTTGGAAGCGGAATTTCGATTTAGGGCTTGAATTATCTTAAAAGAATTTTCAAATATTTGACCGTTTCAAAAATATAGAAGCACGAAGTTTATAAATTCATAGCTCTGCGTCAAGAACTGATATCGCGGTTCTGTAAACGGCATCCATTAGATCATTCAATGCGTACAAATTCAATATGTTATTTTACATCTTACGTGAATTTGTTACGTTGGTTACAATGGTTTTGCAAAAGTTGTATTTCCCTATGATTGAATTTTTTTTTATATTCATGCGTAACATATCAATTTTGTCCGCTTTAGATGTACTATTAGATGCAATTCACAGAATTGTATTGTCATTTTTAGTAGTTGAGTTACAGAGTTGTAAACTTGATAGTTTCGTTTTTGAAAATGTTCGATTTTTGCCAATTTTTAATAAAAAGTTGACGACCTAACTCAAAAATTCGAAACCAACAGTCACCAGATTTTAGGTTTGTCTTTTAAATGCAACAAACCTCGTCAAATTTGGTGCAGTGGTTGCCGAGAAAAACGAATTCTCCTTTTACATGTATTTAGATAGGAGCACTCGAGCTAAAGCTTCCTCTTAAAGCGAATAGCTTTCTTCGCCTCTTTCGCCCGTTTTCTTGATTGGACGACGGTCTTATTCGGCAAGAGAAATGTTCGTTCGCTCGCTCGCCGCTCGTTCGTTTGTTCGCTCACTCGTTCGTTCGTTTGTTCGCTCACTCGTTCGTTCGTTCGTTCGTTCGTTCGTTCGTTCGTTCGTTCGTTCGTTCGTTCGTTCGTTCGTTCGTTCGTTCGTTCGTTCGTTCGTTCGTTCGTTCGTTCGTTCGTTCTATTCGCTTACATTGAGAGTCATCGCCAGGGTTATCTGCGCCATCTTTCGCTACGCACTGGCGATTACCTGTTTTGTTCCAGCGCGCCACCTTCATGCATAATATACTGTTATCATCACTGAAAAATTGTGAAAACTGTAGCCAGATACGTGGTCTCCGCATTGGACCTCCCCCCTCCTTCCCAATGACTGCACTGTCGCAGTGACGGAAACCAGTCGGACCAAGCAGAAATAAATGTGGAAATGAGTCTACTTTTGCGCCATGGCTTAAACAGCATCAGAAAGTGGTATTCAAGACTATAACCAAGAGTGGTATGTTTAATAGCAGCTGTCCGACCTCATAACATAGCGACAAAGTTCGGCGCGTGCTGCAATTTCGCGTGACCCCAGAGATCGCAACGTAATGTTTTTTGAGAGCACGGTACGCCATAATCTCGAAGGCCAGTCTTTTGGCGTAGTGCAACGTCATCGCTCATCTACAGACAAGTGTGACGCGTTGCGCAAGAAGCTGGAACGCTAGGAAACCGCGGAGTTCCTTAAATGAAGTGAAGTCGGAGCGCCAGAAGTGCAGATAGCCAAAACGCCCGTCGGTATCGGGATGACAAGGAACGAGACAAGGGGGGGGGGGGGGGGGGGAGGGGAGGGAGGGCTAGAAGCAATGGGAAACGATACATCCGGTATGCTTCGAACATTCCCTATTACCAATAATTGAGACGTTGTTCATTGCGGTGTTCGTGGTATGTCCGTGGTAGTGTTCAACAGATTGATCTGGCATTCTTGAATCTACTAGACTTTTTAAGGCATGTACGATCTCGTCTCACAACAACAATCGTCATCGTTCCTTCGAGTGCACCCTTTCTACGATGCTGAGCGCGCAGAGCTCTCGTGTTAAATTGATCATTGTGCTGAGCGGAAGAAGTTGTTGGAAAAAAAGAGACCAAATGAACAGGACAGACGCTCGTTAACAACTGAGTTTTTTTTTTCACTTCCCTGCGAGCAATAGATTCTTTTCTCTCAGCGCAATCATCAATATGCAACACCACAGCCCAACAATCTGCAGTCATCTCATGTCGGGAGCGCCGTGGACGCGCATAGCGTTGCTAACAGTGAAGCACACGGCACAAAACGTTAGAAATACGAAGGACTAAAAGAAAACAACAAAAAAGACCAACGTTTTTGTTATTGTAAGACAAAATCGCTCGTAGCAGAGTTTTTGGTAAGGTATGAGCTAGGTTATATTTTTGTCTATTCGAGTGCTGCAATACTGAGAAAATGTCTTGTGTACCAGTAATGGTCGTAATGGATGCCGGGAGAACGACTATATCTTTCACCCTTTAAAGTTTGAATAGCAGCGCAAGGACAGCGGAAGGGACAAAATAGAGAACAGAGCGCTGCGAACAGATCCGTTTTAGCGCTCTGTTCTCTCTTCTGTGTCCTCTGCTGTACCTGCGCTGTTATTCAAACATTAAAGCATGCTTAACCGACAAGCCCGATCCTACACCCTTCTTAATTACTTATCTTTCACTGTGGACGTGTTTCTTCCTGAATAACCTTGGAGCTTTTTCTTTCTTCTTTCTTTTTCTGTCCTTTTCCTTTTGTCTGATATGTTTGCTCATGCATCTACTCTTGCTGCTCCCAGATGCTGGACATGGTGCAGCCCAAGCAAAAGGGCAAGGTGTCGCTGGCCGACCTGAAGCGGTGCAAGATGACGCCCATCTTCTTCGACACTTTCTTCAACCTCGAGAAGTACCTAGACCACGAGCAGCGCGACCCCTTCGCCTCGCGGGTAAGCACATTCTTTTTTCTTTTCTTTTTCTTTTTGGCAAACGAGAATTTGTTTGGGTCTACACTGCGTATACTGTAGCAACAGAACATCAATCCTACGACTCTGTTTCGTCTGTGCTTCGGAGGTATACCTGCATACTAGGGACGTACGAAAAAAAATATCGAAACGAATAGAATACAAATATTTGAAAGCTCTGATCCTTCGAGAACACACGGACATAAAGACACGGCAAGAAATTTGGTCATTTTTCTTCAATAAATGCAAAGCTATTAATTGGAAGCCTGTCCCACTATAGTCGGCTTATGTAAAAAAAAAAGAAAGTGAAAGGTCATGGCATTTGCTAGTTCGCAGACAGGCACATTCGCGGTCCATATTCGATCAGATTCGAAATTGAGTACGAAATCCTCTAACCTATTTTTTTCTTAGAAGTAGGTGTACTCGATTTGTATTCCAAGGCCCCGCTAACGTAAACGTATTCCAATCTGCTTTTATTCCAAATTCCTCACGTCAAATTTACGTAACTGCAGACGCAAGCGTCGGGCGGTGACCCGGTGTGTTGTTTGAACAGATCTAACATACGCTCTACTCGTTTAGAGGAGGTAACTTTTGTTTGCCTTCAAAGCGAATAGTATTGCCTACCTCGACGGGCTCTTCTTATCTAATTGGCTGAAAAGAGACGAGAAACATGCAGATATGGAGAGGGTTTCGCTAGCCGAGCTAGCGCAATGAAAGTACGTAACCGGATGAGGAGGGTGTTGCCGGTGTCTGCGATTGGCCCGCTTCTCCTTGCTTAGCTTGCAGTGGCTGGTCAGAAATCGCGGCGGCGCGCAACGGAAGGATAAAAATGCCGCATTAACGGATTATACGGAAGAACAGTTGGCAGAGCAATGTCGTATACGTGTCGAAAGGGCACGATAACGTTATACTGTCACGCAAAATCTTTGATTATATGCAAATAAATCCATTCCCCGGCAGCTCTGAGTAGCCAGTGCCAGAGTGATCGACGGGCAGTCATATTTTATTCCTTTCGCATCGGGACAGTCTTCGGCTATTGCAAAAAAAAAGCTAAGTTTTCTTCGGCATAATAATGCATCTTTAATGTGTACATGTCGCTTTGACGTGGGGAGATTTCGCGGTTTTGTGACGTCGCGTGTCAGATAGGCGAAGTGGGCGCAGCCCAAAAGCTTTTGACCAGTAGCGGAGGGCTAAAGGCGAAAAAAGGCGCAGAATCGGAAATAATTATTTTGTTCTTTTCTTTAGTGTAATCAAGAATAATCAATGCGTACCCGTTACAGCAGATGGAGAGTTCTCGCGGTTTTGTTGACGCCGCGTGACACAGGCGAAGTGGGGTTGACCCGGAAAAATATTTTATGGATCGTGGAGGGCTGACTGCAGATATGGGATAGAAACATTTGGAATAGCTTTACGTTATAGCGCCCCAAATTTCGGATGTTCGCGCACCCCAAATGTGTAACTGAGAGGGTTCGCCGGAGCTGGCTTCTCCGCAGTAACTAATTGTGTGAGGGAAAGCCGGCTTCACTTTTTAATGCGTTAAGATTGAGGAGTGGACTAGTGGGAAGAATTGTGTATGCGTGTGAAGCGCGGGAAGCCGGTCACGTGGCATAGGTGGGAGATGGGATGAGAGAGGTTATAAAAGCGGGTATGTGTGTATAGGTATGCGGGGTGTTCATTTTTCAGGTTTGCGGAATTTTTAAATGTCGCCTGTTTCAGATAACATAATGCTAGTCCTTGAACGGTATTAGTCGCAGAGGCAGACATGCACGAGAAGTGAAAACACATATCCAGCTAATTAAACAATTCACGAATTAACTTTTTAATTAGTTACTTTACAGCACATATTGCAATTTAAGAATTGTAACCGGTGAGTTTGCAAGGCGTCTCCACTTGCAATGAATTTCCAGAATGACACCAGTTTGGAGGTATGCGCCATCAAAACTCGCCGTAAAAATGCATTGTTAGTCCACTTCCTTTATTCACAGAACGCTGTTTTATGCATTGAAGTAACTACAACGCCCTTGCATTTCGTCCCACACATTGGGTAATAATATCGCGAAACTGGTGTCCTCCTGGGAATTCATTTTAAGTGGATACGTCTCGCAAACGCACCGGCTACAAGTCCTAAATTGCAATACGTGCCGTCAAGTAATTAATAGGGAAGGTAATTGGTATTTTTTGCTAATTTGTTGAATATGTGATGCGATTTTTCGAGATAGTAATGTCCGCCTCTTCGAATAGTCCAGCTCAAAGACAAGAATTATGCCAGCAGCCGCAGGCGGTTTTTGAAAATTCCGGAAAAGTAAAAAAGAAAACAAGTTCAAGGCCATTTCGCCCTGCGAGGGTTTATGACAAGCGGTAAGGAAACTTGTGGTAAAGGCTTTATCGCATCACTCATTGTCACTTAGTAACGAAGGTCACAATGGCTTTGGGGTCGCTATCACGTATTGGCGTACTCGGAACTTCAAACACATTCTTTGATAATGTAAAATTGATGCACGTATGCCGCTGGGTGGTCGGTTGGGCCGGATCGATGTAGCATTGTTAGTGGTATGTCTGCAACACGAAACGCATAAACCACTCTCTTTTCAGTTCCAACACATCCACATTGAAATCAGTGACAACGACCACAGGGGTAGTGTCACCGCAACTAACCCACGCAAAGATAGTAACCATGAACCTTACTGGTTTCATTTTTTTTACTTACTTACGGAGTTTCCGGTTGCACTTGTTACGCTGCCGGAAACTCCGTAAGTAAGTGAAAATAAAGAGCCATCCTCGCACTTGACGTGAAAGGGGCTTTCAACAACGTGTCACACGAAGCCATACTGCAACACCTCAACGTATGTAACTGCGGCGAAAAAATATATAATTGCATCAAAGCTTTTCTGAAAAAATGGACAGCCACAGTGGGGATAGGCAACTTACGCTCTGGGAAATTTGACAAAGCGCGAAAAGGAACGCCACTAGGCTCCGTCATTTCGCCGATGCTATTCAATCTGGCGATGAGCTCGCCACCCAAGAAACTGAAGCAAATAGAAGGGATTGGTCACGCAATATATGCTGACGACCTCACCATCTGGACTACGGGAGGGTCGACAGGTAAACAGCAAGACGCTGCGCAAGAAGTGGTTGACACAACGGAAAAGCACCTAGAAGCATGTGGACTGACGTGCGCACCTGAAAAGTCGGAACTCTTGGTGCTAAGAAAGCGCACAAGAGGCCGACAACCGCAGCGGATACCAGACCCGGTAGTAAAGGTAGGAGGCATCATGATTCCGTAGGTTACGACGCTCCGCATCCCCGGACTCCTGATTCAAAAGGACGGGGCCGGGGAAGCAGAGTTGGAAAAAATTCAGAGAACAGTGCAACAAATAACCCACGTTATCAAAAAAGTGACGAGCAAAAGGCACGGACTGATACAAGCGCTGCTCACGAGCACCGTCACGTACGGGAGCCCGTACGTTGACATGAAGAACAGTCAACGAGACAAAGTAAACGCCCTCATCAGAAAATCCTACGAAATTGCCTTGGGCCCGTCCCCCTCCACGTCCACAGCGAAACTACTCAAAATGGGAGTCCGCAACACGTGGGAAGAGCTCGTGGAAGCGCACAACGTCAACCAACTGGAGAGACTAAAACTAAAAAAGACGGGGAGAGCCCTGCTCCAAGATCTGGGCTACCAAGTCCAGGATGAGAAGCGCCTACCTCAGCGTATCCCACATGAGATCAGAGACAAGCTACACCTAAGTACCATTCCCAGATACATGCATCCCAAGTACGACAAGGCGGTTGTACGACCGGCGACACCGAGACGTGCACTTCCCGCCTGGTTCTCTGGTGCTTCTATGGTCTCCGTCGCGTCAGGAAACAGGTCAGAATACAGGCGCTCAAGCACATACTCGAACGCACCAACAGCAAAGAATAAAATGTGAGATACACAGGGACGCAGCTGCGCACAGAACAAACGACCGATTTGCAATCAGCGTTGTCGACGAGAAGGGCGAACAACTTTCAGCCACATCCATACGTGCCAAGGACGCGAGCACAGCGGAAGAGCTGGGCATAGCCCTGGCCATCGCAACGTGCAAGAAGACCCGGGTTACCGTGGTGACAGACTCGCAAGAAGCTTGCAGAAGGTATATGAACGGAAGGATCGGAAAGGCGGCACTTCAGGTCTTGAACAACACCGCGATAGAAGCAGCACAAATCCTCTGGACGCCGGGACACGAGTCTCTCGCGGGGAACCAGGCGGCGCACGCCGCGGCTCGAGAACATGCACGCCGAGCCATCTCCGACACGCAGAGAACACGCACCAACGACCGTGACGAGGATAATGATCGGATATCCAAGAAGTACTCGGATATCTTGGCGCACTACAGGAAGCAGGGGCGTCGCTACCTACCCACGCATAAGACGATGAGTAGGGAACAAGTGCTAACCTGGAGAAGACTCCAGGCTGGAAGCTACCCGCATGGAACACTGCTGCACGCCACGTATCCGTGCACCTACGGGCGAGACTGCAAGTTCTGCCCGCTGGACACGCCCAACACCTTACGCCATAGGGTGCTGGGGTGCAGGAATAATTGAGAAGTATCACCGTCATCATCACCATTAGGAGATAACATGCAGAAAGAAGCAGATTCAGAGGAAGAATCGGAAGACCAGTGGGAGGCTCTACTGGTGACACAAGACCCTGACAACCAGCTACGGTTGGTGAACAGGGCTGGGCGGCGGCAGCGAGCCATGGCTACCTGGACTGAGGAGACCACCTACATTTGGGCTAAAGAAGCCTGGTCTAACAATATCTCTCTCTCTCTCTCTACTTACGGAGGCATGATCCATTGACGATGGTAGTTTTCGGCATGCTCTCTGTGATGTATGCGTTATTAGAGAGAATGTAAGCACTGTTCGCTTCACTTTGCTGAGTGATTGTAGCCTCTGCCTTGCGGAGCTGTGAGCCATTGCATTTTTTGCTTGCTTACGGGAGTATGAGTCATTGATTGTGATGGTCATTGTGCGTGGGGGGAGTGAGTGAGTGAAACAACTTTATTCGGTCCACAATAGACGCGAGTAAACTCAACGTCACCTGGCTAGGCCCACTCGGGGACCATCAGGTGGAACCTGTGCGGACACGAAAATTCTATGGTACCCTAGCCACATACAGTTCCGCTGTAAAACGATCACTCCGCATATACGACGTAGTATAGTCAGCTCCGGACCACCGCCAGTTGCACGTCGCTCCTCGATGAGGCAGAACGCGTGTCGAGTAAGCTCCCGAATAACACTTTGCAATGTGGTGAGCGCGGTTCAGATCGTCGGTGTGCGTCCTCAAAGAGGTGCGACGAAATTTACTTCGATGTGTGTTCGATCTGTATTCAAAATTTGAATATTTGAACACCCAAAATGGCTACGTAACCATGAGCGTACGCCAGAACCGACTTCTCTGCATTGAACATTCTTGTAGGGGAAAGCCTACTTCACAAATTTTCTCCCTGATAGAACACATACATGGAGGATTTACTCTGGGGTTGTCGCGGAGCAGTCTGCTTGCATACTGGCTATAGACATTGTCATTCTACTACAACGTCAGCTGTTCAGCACACTTCCAGCTGAAACCTCGGGACTAATCCAGTCCACTTCAACCACTTTTGTACAACGTTACACGCAGCGCCAGCTGGGTTGTTAAAGAGCTCATCCGCGTATGTGGAGTAGGATCATGGAAGTGGCCCTTAAGCGATTGCCACAAGTAGACGAGAACAAATATCTGGCGGGAACTTTGTGTGAGACCTCGTGTAGGTACTGGTAAGAACTCTAAATCCCGTGTCGTAAAATACTGGGATTCGTAATTAAGTCCAAGACAGCATAACTCTGACATACATAACGCGGCGTCGTGCGGGTGACTTTACCAGAGTTTTTAGCGGTGTTCATATTACGGCACTTTCGAACAGCCATAAGCAGACCATGTTAGAACGCACCTACTGAACAAGTGTAGCTTGTGGAACACACGGTTGCAATGCCGGTTGAGTTACGGAATTAATTATTTTGTTTACTTGCTGACTTTTGGCGGCACAACCCATAAATTAAAGCAAAATAAAACTTCGCCCTTTCCCCTTCTCCTCGAATGGTCAAGTTAAATGACGTCCGCTTCATTTCCCTGACGTTCGCGGCATCCGCGAGTTAATAAGTTTGTGGAAAATGCTTGCTTGGCCAGGTGAAGACACGGACGTTGTTATTTACAGGACCACGACGGAGACGGAATGGAGATTTCCGACTGGGACCGGTACGCCGCCGACGAGTACGAGCTTCTGGTGGCAGAAGAGGGGAACTTTGAGAATCACGAACTGTAAGTACCTTGGCAAGTTGGCCTGGCTGGGCTAGTTGGTGAATTCACATTGAGCGTGAACAGTGCAAAAGACAACGTCTACGAAGAACCGCTAGAACCGCAAAGAATACCGCCAGCAACCATTCTGTCACGCTTTCATTTTATCTCGCCTATACCTGTTGTCTCTTTCGTGTGAAAGAAAAAAAACGAGGTTTACGTTTCCGTTTGCGATGAGACGTATCAGGCTAGTTTTGCCAACAAGGGCATCCAACAGGCTTCCAGTACGTTTCAGAGCAGTTCCAGCAGTCGGAGCAGCCATCTTACAGACATTCCCGCACGTCGTATCATACGCGGCGTCGTATACCATGCGTCATCTTTGGTTAAACATTGCGAAGTGGTATCAAAACGGGGCGTCGTACTGGTGCTGCATTTTTCAACACGTTAGGAGGAAATGTCACAGGATAAATGATCACGAGACAGAGAAATCGCACATATCTTTTGCGCTATGTACTACGTACGTATAGATTGTGATCGTTCGCCTTTCGCCGTTGCTGTTCGCTTAGCGTGAAACAAAACAAGCCCAAGTCAAAACTGTTTTTGTCTGTCTTCTTGTGATCGTAATTACACTTTTTCCGTTGCACTTCAAGTGCATTGCACTAATTATCTGAGTCGCAGCCCCCCCCCCCCCCGCCTTTTTTTTTTTTTCAATCTGCCAAAACTGTTCTTGTCGCTCAAGTTCGGCGCTAACTTCGTTCCTCTCTTCCCGCACGCAGCCTGTACAGTGATTACGACCCGGACGATGACGAGCTGTCTCCAAACCTGGAGAAGCTGGCGGCCCCGCTGCGCTGTCGGACGGGCCGCCCTGGACGCCTGGACGACGACGAGTACGACTACGCAGAGTCGGACACCGACTACCACTACTGAGACTCCGACAACAAGGACGGAGTGGAACGGCGTCCGCGTGCAGCGCACGCGAGCTGCTCGCGTTTTTTTTTTTTTCGGCGAGAGATTCCCGCCGCGTGCTCAGACCAGCGTTCGACGTGCGCAGCAGTTGGAGGCTGCAGACTCTCGTGCGCCTCTTCCCGTATACACGTGCCCCGATGCGTCCACATTGGGAGCTGTTGTTCTCCGAAGCTACCGGAACTATGCATCAACTCGCTGTCTGTGATTGTCTCGCTGCAAGAAAGGTCGTGCTGGTGCGCGCACTGCGGAGACAACTTGAATGCCAAACGCGAATCATTTGACCACACGTAACGCGAAAGCACTTGTCGTACCGCCTGTCTTTGGACGTGAAGTCCAGCCTCCCTTGGTCGTCCTCTGTAGCTGCGTTCTGCTGGACGTCTTCCTTGTACGGCCTTCGATGCACTTTTCATACATCCGTCCAAATCATTTACTCGTTACGTGGAAGGCGCGCACTCTCGAGACTCAAAGTGAAACCGACAGAAGAGGACGCTCTTGCTTGTCGGGAGGCTGACTATTGCGAGATTGACCTGTTTGTCGCTTCGATGCGAGCAAAGAACAATACGCTGCCAAAGAATACTTTCCTTCGGTAAAGGAACCAGCCGAAATCACAGTCGTGCAATACTTTGCCAACTGTCGCCGGTGCCGTGCGCGCAGGGCGCCGAGAATGTCTCGCGCTTCTTGTGATGCCCTCGCGGGGGCCTCGATTTGGTTAACCTGTCGATGGAGGCCCGGCGACCTCCTCTATGAGACGCAGTTCTTCGTGCTCAAAGACACACTTTCTTTCTCGACATTTTACGTGAATCATTTTTTGCTTGTGTGCGAACGGACACCAGGCGAGTAGCCTCGAAGTTGATCTGTTTGTGATGCGTCTAGACCTGGCACCCGCGACACGACTGTGCCTCGTATCTGAATCGAGGTTTTGGTGCGTCATGGTGACTGTGTATGTCAATAGAAACAGCTCCGCAGTCCATCTGATCATGGTGCTTCAAGATCTGACGTTCACGGATGACTGTTGTGCGTGTGGTGCAACGAGGTTTCAGTGCTATATGTGGTGATTGCTTATACCTATAGAATTGCGTGCTGTTCTATATATGTCCTGGTAAAAGCTTAGAGTCAAGGCATCTGACAAGACTGAAGAGCAAGCTGGCAAGCAAAACAAGAGCTAACCGAGTACTATTATTTGCATCATATGTGGGACGAGCGTTCGGTTACATTTTGTCAGTGTAAGGGTATACTGATTAGTCTTGAGTTAAACTATACAGCCACGCAAGTGTTGTAGCGACGGGCGCCGAACGCTTGTTCACGCCTCACTCTTTGACGAGCGGCCTGGAACCGCAGTTGTACCAGAGCAGCTGTAGATAACGCGTGTCGTTTATTGATGCGTCACCTGTGTATAGAGCTTATGTGACGGCTCGTCGAGGAGTTGTTGGGGTCAGATGTCTTGCGAGCATGTCTGGCCGTCATATATATTGTCGAGAAGTCCGTTAGGTTTCCCTTGCTTTGTTTCTTGCCCTCTATCTTTCTCTTTTGTTGTGTGCAAATTCGCGCTATATTTGGGGGCGTGTAAACGGTCACTTATTTCTGGAAAGCTTATATTTGATATATGTCCTTTGTTTTGGGGACTGCGAGAGAGTAGACAAAAGGATTACACTGATAATCTGTTTCGACTATATTTATTGTTATTGTTGTGGTAAATATATAAAAGCTTGTGAAGATATATATACATATAGGGAGAACTAGAAAAATGGGTAATACATTTATTAAAGTAAGCCAGGAAAGAGATATAAATGAATAGTCTGACGCACTCTGATGAAGATGCCAGCTTTATATTTTATGTGGAGGAAAAGGCTCGAAGGCTCGTCACAGTAACATTCGCATTCTGTAAATACATATACGCTCAAGTGCCAAAAGTACGCACCAGTCCAAGCCACGAGCACAACTATTCTTCAAAATGGCGATTTGTCTGAGCCTTGGAAAACGCGACGAACGACGGATGCACTGTTTGTGAGAAGCGAACTTGGGCTCTGGCCTTTCTGAGCTTTATAAGCGTTCCCGCTGCTGGATAGGAGGTCTTGGGATATGAGACAATCGACGACATACTATAGTGCGTGTGCCGCTCGCTCCCAATTTTCGACTGACGAATCTCAAGGCCGACAGGAGCGTTTCGCGACGGTTGCATTAGCTAATCTTTGTGCAGTGCATCACCCACGCTTAACATTTTGCTAGACATCGTATAAGGAAGCACTCTTGTCGCGCATCCAGCGGACATTGCGAAGACGGCTCCCTGCCAAAGAAAGAATGTTGTCTACTTAGCGAATGCAGCACATCGTCGCTGGAAGTTATAATGCCTTGAGAGTATATATGGTTGCTAACTGACCCGAATTGGTGCAAGCGTGCCAGGAATATTTTTAAAGAGGTCTTCCGAGTCCTGAATTCACCCTCTTGCAACAACCACATACCTCTGCCGTAATCAGGCCTTGCGAAGCTCGGAGCTGGAGCTGCCCTCGCAGTGTTGTAAGCTTGCCACATGTTGCAACTGGCAACAAAGTGTGACTCGTAAGTTCTCGAACCTCCTCAGCCCTAGTATACTAATATTTTTCGGTACTTGCCAGAGCCTTTACAGCAACAAAAAGAGTCACAAAAGCCGTGCTGGCAGGCAGCGAAAATCGTTGTGAAACGCGTTACCAAGAGCGGAGAGAGGGGTGGGGATAACGTCAAGGAGGACTTTCGTCTAACGTTTGACTAATAACACAATTACATTGTAAAGAAGGGTCGTTTGTTGTGTAGTTACTCCAGGTATCGCCTGAATTGAAATCGAACCACCAAAGCCAAAAACAAACTAAAGTTATCGATTTCATTCTACCAGCAGTCCTCCTGCCGACCGAACCATTCGCCTCCTTCGCCTCAATTTTCGGAAGAGAGTTGCCAACTCTACGCAGGAGCTATTTAAAGGCGAAGTGTCCGCAGGGTTAGATACGATGGCACGACTTTACTATTGCTCGCATTTGACCGAGCCCGGTAAACGTGGTCTCACTGCCACTGTTTCGAATCGCGTGCTCACGGAGTATCACGTAGACGAGCTCGACGCTACCATCTGCCGCAAAAGTTCATAGGTCAAAACGCTCACTATGTGTACCAGATTGGATATACATCCGCATGGTGGCGCCGCAATGACTGCCGTTTGGGAGCATGCACAGACGTTTGTGGCTCTGTAGACTTGTGCGAGCAGAAAGTAGCTCAAGTTCGGCCTGACTTATGGACAGTCAGGGCGCGAGCGAGGTGGCCTGAGGACTTTTGCGGCGTGTAGCGCGCGTGTAACCGGTTGTTATGTGGAGGCCAAGAAAGTCCAGAGCATGCGTGTCGCAAGCCGTGATGTGCCCAGCTCGCCGTGCTGCATGTTATATTTCCTCTCTAGTCGCTTAGACCAAAGGTTTCGGCATCGGAGAATGCTTAAGCGAGTTCATGCAGACTCGTAATGTAATCGAAAACCGGCACCGTTAGTATAGTTGTGCTTCAGCAGGGAAATTAAGGGCTTTATGACCTCATCAGCATACGCGCGCTGGTTCGGCCCTTTTGTTTCGTTTGTCAATGACGGTCATTAAAGCAAATAACGTAATCCCCTGCTAAAATGACGCTCGATTACCCGGCTCTAGCCAAACTCAAAAGAAGGAAGAAAGGACACTGGGCAAGTGGCAAGTCACACTGAGATTTCCACCAATGGATCGACGCTATAAAGCACTCAGCGAATGGCTTCAACTTCAGCCAGCCAGGTGGTGCAACATCCAGAACTGCCATTTGCAGATCCTAGGAGTTCTTCAATCGTATGCGATTAATGATATCCAAAAACATCTATATCTAGACAGTTGAATATACTGCGTTACGCTCATAGCTTTTATCAGAACTTGTTCTGTCCATCCCATGCGTTCGTAAAAAAAAAAAAAACAGAGTAGAAAATTTGACCAACCATAATGGTATGCGCGCTTTGTAGCAAAATGTTCAGCTCAAGCAAAACATAAAGCAGCGTGGATAGCCGAACTTCACCGACATATTATTCGTGAACTATTATCAGCCGCAGCATGTTGGACGTATCACAGTTCTTGTTTGTCCGTTTTTATATTTCGTTTTGTTACTATAAATGTTTCTTGATTAACGTCTCGCAGCCCGACATGGAGCTTCGTTAACCCTTTCTGGTTCAATAATTCCTGCAGGAATTGCGGATGCGCGCCTCGAGGTACACGTCTAGCCGAGACAAAAAAGTCGAAGTGATAACTAATATGAGAAATCGCAATGCAAATGGCCTTCAAATAATTTGCGACCATAGTTCAGACATTGAGTAACGCGACTTTAGGAATCTGAAATGTTACCAGCCGTCTACAGTATGCAGAGCTCTCGAGAGGAAGTTTCGATATATTACAAAAAAAAAAAATACTGGAAATGTTGCGTTTGTGTGTGTGTGTTCTCCTTTTTTTTTCCTTTTTACACATAATATGCATGTGTGACACCAGAAACAAAAAAAAATCGAACCAGAAAGGGTTAACGATAGCAGAATGCGTTTTTTGTTTTTCCTATATTGTCGTTTATTTATTGTTCGTAGAGGACAAAAAACCTGCATAGCCAAGCAACATGTTACGAGAATAACAGTGCTGTTTCAGACGTCTCTGTCAGTAATCCGCATTTGTTACGAGCTGGCAGCACGCTTGGAATTGTACGCGCCACGCGACAAGCTCAGTGTGCGTGGCGTTTAATTGTACACACACCTCTCCCAAGCGTTCGAGACGCGCGCGCAACAAGTTATTACTATTTATTCGGCAGTTCACGTTTACATTTACAAAGCCCACAAACCGTCATTGTTATATGTGACCACATTGTATACGCGTTTCGACGACGATTTTCAAAGGCGACACACAAATGTGTTCATATACTGTAAATACGCGTTGCCTCTGTAGCGCGCAACAAAGTTTCCGATATAGAAGTCTGCTGGCCGCAATTCTTTCTTCTTCTGTCAATTACACGTCAGTTGTATGATCACAAAAATATTTTCATATATATATATAAAAAGAATCCCGCTCCACTCTTTCGTAGTATTTCTCGATTTCAACTGCTTCTTAGCTCGAGCCTTGATGCGCTCAAGATATATAGCGGTTGATTCGAGCGGGGAGCGTACTTGTTACATCAGCAGTGTGGCTGGGCTTTTTACACGAGTTATGTATACGCTCACTTAGTTAATAGAGTCGTTTACCTGTTGTTTTCCCGGTTCGTTTACTTGTTTTGTAAATAAAAACAAAGAAAGCGCATGTGTGCATACCGAGTGACGTTTATCCACGTATCGCTTGTTTTGTTTGGTTCTTTCTGTTCTTCTTCTTCTCAAGTGCACGTTAAAGCACGCATTTGAACTTGCTTCTGTGTTCCTGCTGCGCATGACGCCCACCGAGTGAGTGACTACCACTTATGTGCGCAACACACGTCGCTTTTGAAGAGCGCTTCTACCGTTACCACGATGATATACTGACCACGAGAGGCCACTTGAATCGGGGTGCGCAAAGCTTTCTATCCTGTGCCTGACTGTCGCGATATTAGTTTTTTTTTCTTTCCCCACACTTTTGGTTTGTCTCCTCTACTTGTTGTTCTGTTAGCGATGTGCGAAAAGAGTTTCTGAAGTGAAATAAATGAGAGAAGACTTCATAGGTGTTGCGAGTTCCGCCTCGTGTTTTTATCTCCCTTGTATTGCGATAGCAATTATATGGACACTCCAGGGTGGGGTATTCTGTAATAGTACACCTGACTGCCTATTTCGGCCGCTGCTGATTGGATGTAGTTGTGCGAGCGAGGAGGAGAGGAGTGGCCCCAGCCAATCAGCAGTGGTTGAAATGGACAGTCCACTAGGTGGACTCTTACAGAATACCCCCCCAGGCGGATTCCAGCCGTCGACGTCGCCGTCGGCGGCGCCTTGAGGTTCCGTATGAGTGAAAGCTTGTGAGGGTGAGTCGGCGAACGCGGTTCAATCTATCGTGCGCGAGCGAGGAACGCGGCCCGGATGCGTGCCCTCTCCTGTGGCGCGCGAGGCAGGTGGGTGAAGCAAGAAAGGAGGGGCGTTCTCCGGTGGCTGCTACGGTGCCTCGATGCCCTCATCTGAGAGACAGTTACTGCGCTGCACTTTACCCCATGTTCCTACTTCCCAAACAAGAATCTCTCTCTCTCTCTCTCTCGATGTCCTCCTCTCCCGCCGCTCCGTACAGAGTGGACACAACCGCGGCGTCTACTACGGCGTTGACACAAAGCCCGCGCGAATCGCGGACGCCGTAGTAGACGCCTTTAGCGGACGCTGTAAGGACGCGTTGCAGGCGCTCGCGTGTCTTGAAAGTGGTCTGTGACGTGGCTAAAGTGCGCGCCCGCGCGGGCCTCATCTGCAAAGTGCTCTGCGATGTTTGCAGAGTGACGCATAGTGCCGGTACCCACCGCGGTTGCTCAGTGGCTATGGTGTTGGGCGGCTGAGCACGAGGTCATGGTATCGAATCCCGGCCACGGCGGCCGAATTTCGATCTGGGCGAAAACACCCGTGTACTTTGATTTAGGTGCACGTTAAAGAACCCCAGGTGGTCGAAATTTCCGGAGTCCTCCACTACGGCGTGCCTCATAATCGGAAAGTTGTTTTGGCACGTAAAACCCCATAATTTATTTTTTATAGTGCCGGCAGCTTCGTATGCACTGTGCTTTCGACGTTTCGTATGCGTTGAAGCGACATATGCATGGTAGTTGTCTCGCGGCTGCTGCCATGATTCCTAACTTCAGCGTTTTCACGAACAGTTTCCGCTGTCATAGAGCGATGTGTGTTCATGTTTACCTTTGTGCACGTGACACCGTGCTGGTTAATTTTAAGCACGCTGACGGGCTAGTTGGTTTGAATCCATTATAGAATGTGTAGGCGCGACTGAACAAGGACGTAGAAAGAAGCAGATACACAATGACAGCGCTATCTCCGTGTGTCGATTTCTTTCTACGTCTTCGTTGAGTCACGCTTACGCATTCTATCACTGTTAATGTAGTTAGTAAGCTATGTTTACAAGTTTATGCGGCCGATAAAGCTACTGTTTTTACTTCATACAGCTTTACTTACTGTTTTACTTCATACACCGAACCACAGGTGTTCCGTCGCTGCGCATCGCTGCGCCTTTCCTTCACCGCCGTTTGGTATGACGTCACACCTAGTTCCTCGTCGTTGCGCTCGCCTCCGCTCGCTTCGCCAGCTGCGTTGAATGCCTGATGACATGTCGGAAAATTGAAAAGGAGAGCTCGCGTGCGCCGCAACCAAAGTTGAGGCGGCAGTATGGACGGCGACACTTCTGATAAGCAGGAGGAGGCCTGGAATAGACATCGGAACGAGATGAAGAGGAAACGAATCGCCCAGGAAACAGTCCAACAGCGCGCCGAACGACTGGCTAAACGCCGCAACATAGCTAGACAACCAGACTAACCTGGACTTGTAATCAAGATTAACCAAGCCTAACCATGCTATGCCTTAGCTTTCGCTACGCATATCCTGGCATAGCCGAGCTAAGCCACTGCCAATTTTTTCGTTAAGCGACCGCTTCCCCGCAGAAGGCGCATGATGCAATTCAGCCTACAGTAGTTTGGCACTGCGGGCGGCGCCCAGTATGGCAGCAGCGAAAGAAATATGAAACAGTGGACCAGTGACGTTGATCCCTCAATCCTCTCCATTGCGAGTGCACACCAACAGTAGTGCAAGCTTTCGCTGGCACGGAGTTCATCGCGGCCCTATCTCTTTTTTTTTTATGGTAACGCCAAGAATCGACGCGAAGCGTGCTCTGTACAGTGTCTAATCTTGTGGTTGAAGCTCGGATAATCACGTTTGTCCGTATAGCAGCAAATAAATACAAGGCTTTATTGATCAGAATGAAGAGAACTCGTAATTGCCATAGCATTGGCGCCCGCGCAGCCGGGAGGCAGGTCCATGGCGTTTTCCATTTTTCTAATATGGTGGGGAGATCAGCGTCGCTGACACACAATTTAATTTTCGTTTTCGTTCAAGGCTGCCCACAGCCAAAATACTACGCGCCATAGTACCTACGACGATTTTTGTGAAGTTGTTGTAGGGCAAGATATGAATTTCGGGCTTCAATTTTGCAAATGCAATATTGGCGCTAAAATTGGTAATTAAAATTTTATAAACATATTTTTTGCTACTTGTGACGTGAGCCAAATTTCCACGATGCCGCATTTGTATTGGCGGCCAAGCCTTGCAGTCTGACAGAAGATGCGCACATGCGCTTATCACAAGTTATCAGTGCAGCACCCTGTGTCATTTGGCGCAGAAAAAAACATTCTTTATAGCTGCTGCATTCGCGATCTCTAGGAAAGAAAGCGAAGGAGAGGGGGACCCGGGGGACGTGTGCGGTATCCAAGGCGGCTGTACTGGTGCTGAAACCTGGAAATTGTCGATATCCTCGCCTTCCTCGACTACATGCGGGGAGGGGGGGGGGGTGAAGACCTATGGGCCCGGGTGCCACACGACCTAGCTACGCCACTCGTTATGATAAATTGTTTGTTTTCTGATTTCGTTTTTCCCTCTGAAGTAGTTACTCATAACCGGTTTCTTTTCCACTGCCGCCAGCCAAAAGATTATCTCAGTCACTCTGACTTTCCGCTTGACGTTCTTTGTTGCCATGTTGCTCACCTTACCAGTCGCACACTTGCTGATAAGCTTCCCAGTTCTTTTCCTCCACTGTGAATCAATGTTCTTCCTGCATAAATATCTGAACACTCTCCCAGCCCATTTACTTTCTGTGAGTGAGTGAGTGAAAAACTTTATCAGCTCTAGATTCGCTGGTCTTCTGCGGTCTTCAGATGGAATCGTGCATCTTCTAGCACAACGGTTGGTTGCCCTTAGTCCAGGGCTCCGCTGGATGCTGCTGCCAGTTGTGCTCGCCGAATCAGACCTTCTTGGTCGACCTGGCGATCGCTGGAGAGCACTCGCTCCCATTGCTCCGCACTCGGGTTTGGTATAACGGGTACCACGTCTATCTTCTGGCATGCCCACGTTATGTGATACAGCGTGGGTGTTTCGTGGCACCAGGGGCATTTGTCATTGTATTGTGTGGGATAAATTTTGCTGAGTACGTTTAGGTTTTTGTCATTGTATTGTGTGGGATAAATTTTGCTGAGTGCGTTTAGGTTTGGGTACCTAAACGTACTCAGCAAAATTTATCCCACACAATACAATGACAAATGCCCCTGGTGCCACGAAAAAATAAAATACCCTGGTAAATGGATAAACGAAGGCCACAGATATATGGAAACACAGGAAAAACAATAACAGCAAAGGGGATGAGAAATGCGGCCATAATGAAACACAGAGCGCTATGGCGATACAATAGGTACGAGGTGCTCCGGGTATGTGGAAAGGTATAATGATTCCAGGGCTTAAATTTGGAAATGCGGTTGTTTGCTTGAAGTCAAGAGTACAACCAGGACTCGATGGCAACCAGAGGTCAGTGGGACGCCTCGTGTTGGGCGCTCACGGGAAGACTACAAATGAAGCTGTGCAGGGTGATATGGTCTGGACAAGTTTTGAACTGAGGGAAGCTCACAGTAAAATTGATTATGAATAAGGACTGAGGAATATTACAGAAAGAAAATTTTGCTGAGTACGTTTTATTTTCTGTAATATTCCTCAGTCCTTATTCATAATCAATTTTACTGTGAGCGTCCCTCAGTTCAAAACTTGTCCGGACCATATCCCCTTGCACAGCTTCATTTGTAGTCTTCCCGTGAGCGCCCAACACGAGGCGTCCCCCTGACCTTTGGTTGCCATCGAGTCCTGGTTGTACTCTTGACTTCAAGCAAACAACCGCATTTCCAAATTTAAGCCCTGGAATCATTATACCTTTCCACATACCCGGAGCACCTCGTACCTATTGTATCGCCATAGCGCTCTGTGTTTCATTATGGCCGCATTTCTCATCCCCTTTGCTGTTATTGTTTTTCCTGTGTTTCCATATATCTATGGCCTTCGTTTATCCATTTACCAAGGTATTTATATCCTTTTACCCGAGATGTTTCCTGGCCCTGTGTTGACATTGTGTGTTGACTGTTTTCATTGAATACCATGACACCTGATTTTTTAACGCTAAATTTCAGACCTAAATTGTCTTCTTCCTGTCCACAGATATTAGTCAGACGTCGCATTTCAATTTGCTTGTTAGCTAGCAATACAATGCCCTCCGCATAAAACAAACCTGGAAGCTGCTGCTCTACTACTGTACCCACCTGTTTGCATGAGAGATTAAACCCGATATTACTTCCCTCTAGCGCCCTTTCCATCCTTGCCATGTGCACATCATAAACGGCAATGGGGATAAATGGCACTCCTGCCTTATTCCCTTGTTGATATCAACTTACTCCTCGCTCCTCATCCCTTCCCACTCAACGCAAATGGCATTTCCTATGTAAATCTCTCTCAAAAGCTGTAGACAATCGTCACCTAAGCCTTCCCCTTCCAGAATATGCCTGCAAACTAACACATACCCACACTTGTCTCGTCTAAACGCAATCTACCCAGACAGTTATACGTCCCGAACATGTCCCTGGTGTTACGTTTCGCCTACGACGCGCGGTTTAGCCGGCGCGACTGCAACAAAGCGGCAGACATTTTGGCCCGTTCGGCGTCGCCGCTACGCTCCCCGCCAAGCGCGTCCAGGCATGTTCCGATGCCACGTGTCTTCATGTGCGTGTGTGAGTGTATGTGCCATTGTGCCCGACCGGAGGCGCTACGAGAGTAGAAGTCACCTTCTCCTCCCAGCCATTGTGCCCGACCGAAGGCGCTACGAGAGTAGAAGTCTCCTTCTCCTCCCAGCCATTGTGCCCGACCGAAGGCGCTACGAGAGTAGAAGTCTCCTTCTCCTCCCAGCCATTGTGCCCGACCGGCGGCGCTACGACAGTATGCGTCACCTTATCTCATTGTACAATCACGTGCTCGTCTATTGAGGTGTTCCTTCTTGCCCTCAACTGCGATAGTATAAAAACAGCTGCCCCCGGACGCCAAAAAGAGGGCTCCGATTTCTTCTGTTGAGTAAAGTGCACTCCCGTCTCTCTTCTTCGGTCAACCTGACCGCCTACTCTTTGCGATGTTAAAATAAACATGTTGTTTTGTTGTTACCAGTCGACTCATGCTTTGCCGGGACCTTCGGATGCTTCCAGTTGTACCCCAGGCCGCCAGGCCAACGCTACCCTTGGGGCTTGCGACCCAGGTACAACCAAGGGCGTCAGCGCCGAGTTCCCAACAGGTCGTACCATCGGTGCGACCACAACAACCGTTGCCATCGGTGGGATTCAAACACTGGTGTAGCAACCACACAGGGACACTCGCGCACATAACACACGAATGTACCGACCGTCCGGGCGACACAATTTCGCCACGAGTCACAACACACACACTCACTACGTGGTCTTGGGAGGCGAGACTCTCCGAACTGGACCTGGGAAGCCAACTGGCGACCCTCGACCAGGCCCGGCGAGCCGCGATCGCCAGTGGAGCCCTGTCAGAGGGAACCACCCAGGAATAAACCGCGCAACGGTTTCTGCAATAATAAAGTTTCTCCTCCTCCTCCTCCAGAATATGCCACAAAATGTTGCGGCCTACGTTGTCATACGCTCCTGTAATGTCTAAAAAACCACATATAACGGTCTTCGTTCTGCTCTGGATATTTCAATACACTGAATAAGAACAAATAAGTTATCATCCAGACGCCTACCGATTCTGAAGCCATTCTGAAATTCTTCCAAAATGCCATTATTCTCCGCCAATGCCTGCAGCTTTAAAATTTAATCGCATGCATTTGCTAACCTGTATATTACCGGTGTAATGGTCAACGATCTATACGAGTGACTTCTATCTTTTTACCCCTCACCTTAATAAATTAAGTTCATTCTACTTTGTCGGCAACTGTCTGCTATTCGTCTATCTTTTAAGGCTCTTTTCTACGGCTTTCAACAGAGCTTCCTGACTTTTTGGTCCTAGTTCATTAATAAGCCTAATGGAAAGCTTGTCTAACCCTGTGGCTATGCGCTTAGGAATTTTCTCCTCGGCTTTCTCCAGCTGAAATTTGCCAGCACCAGCTCCTTTTCCATCTGGTTTTCTTTCATGCTCTCTTTTCCCTCAAGTACAACCTCGTCATTGCCTTGGAAAAATTGAGCTGTTATTTGTCAGATGTAATTTATTGCTGCTTCCCCTTCCAGTTTGTTTCCATCTTCGTCTAAGATATGTTGTTGTATTGTTGTCGACTTCCTACGTACTGATATTATGTGGTTCCAAAATATTCTAGGTGCGGCCTTCGTTTTCTCATCTATTTCTGACAACCAACGTTCACTTCCAGCTTATATATTTGCTTGAACCAGTATTTAAACCATAATTCTTTTCTCCCGGCACATTTGCCATTTTCTGGCTGCTTCTTCCTGCGGCAACAGCGCCTTCTTTGCCTGCCTGTGCTCTCTAGATGCTTTCTGTCGTTCGGCGATGGCTTCTCGTATGTCCCTGTTCCACCAGCTTTTCGGTTTCTTTTTTCCTTTCCAACGAACATGTTGTTTCTCTTTCCGTGTTTCTGTCGTTATTGCACTTAGAAGCTCACTATATTCCCGCTCTTTACTTGGCCATTCGCCAAGTTCTTCCTCGACTCTTTCGACTATATTTGTTATTTCTTCAGCGTTCAAATTTGGACTGGCCATTTTGCACTCCTTGCTCTCTTTCCCAACTACATATCCCATTTTTGAAATGATGCGTTTATGGTCACTCCCTATGCTGCTATACCCTTCCTCGTCAATGACCATTTCTCTCAACTTCTCATAAATTCCTTCTGTCATCAGGGAGTAATGAATTGTCGATTGCCGGTTTCCCATGGGGTCTGCCCATCACACCCAGGCCTTGTATTCACCATAACTAGGTTATGTTGCTCACAAAGATCCAGCATTGACTTGCCGTTGTGGTCGGCATAGCCATCTAAATCCTATATGTGGACATTCATGTCACCTAACAGGATAATTTCGGCGTCATTCCCGAAACCTTCTATATAAGCACTTAGGCATTCCACTGACTCTTGGTTCTTCTCTCTGCAATTATTTCCGGTCCGCAAATACGTTACGCCTAGCCAAGTTTTCTTTCCAATCACTATGCATGGTAATCAAAGATGCCCTTGACATATTCAATTTACTAGTTTCGATTTGTCTCCCTGATGGATGAGCATTCCGACTCCCCCCACCCCTTTCTTTCTGACTTAGTTCTGTTGCTCCCTTCCCAAACATAATTCTCATTCACTGGCGGCTCTTCCGAGTCTCTAAGGTGCGTTTCCGTTAGCCCTCGGTTAACAGCCCCTTTCGTGGTAGTCGGGAGCACGCGCCGAATGACACTTTTTCGTTTTGCTTGGGAGCGCGGTGAAGGGGACGGCTGGAGCAAAACCAGCCGGTGTGCGCCAATCTCGGAGGCCATGGGGCAGCCAGCGCCTTGCGGATCAGGACTCCTCGCTGTCGCAGCGCGCTGGCTGCCGGCTACTGAGTGAAGTGTCGCACGCGCCCATCGTTCAAAAGAGTGGTTGCCGTTAGCGCAAATAACGAAACCGAGAAAGAAGAAGGCTGCGAGAGAAGACAAGAAGACAACAATCCATCACCGTATCCATCCCCAGCCGTAACGACGACACCGTTACGGCTTCACGGTGTCGTCGCTCTCAAACACTGTGCCATGACCAGGATTACGAGACCACTGTGAAACTTCTGAAAGGCTAATTTGATAACGAAGAGTATCTAACCTAAAGCACCACACATGAACGCATTGCTTAAATTAGAAATGGTCAAGACGTTAAAGGTCAACTACGGAGTTTTTTTTAACCATACTAGGATGTTGTCATATTCAAATGGTATTAACAGTCCTGCCCGGTAGGGGGGTTCAATTTGCTTAGAAATTCATCAATAATTTTAAATGGCCAATAAACGAGATACTGGAACTGAAACAGGTAGCTGCTTCGTGTGACGTCACGATGAGCCGATGACGTCATATCCTGCACTACCACAATGTAAAGACGGAGAACGCGCGCCAAACACCAAGTACATGTGGCGCTAACGCCAAAGAATCGAAGCTGATGATGTCTCCTGAATACACAGGGAGCATTTGCACATTTTTCCGAACTAGACAGCGGAGGTTTCAGCGACAGTGGCGGTGTAGTCTCGGACGTCACAAACACAGGGTGGCCAGTAGAAAGCCATGAGTCGGGAATGCAACCAATCTGTAAAATTCATTAAAAAAATTAATACAAACTAAATGACTTGCAGCCATAGTGTTTGGCACAGATAATCAGAGTGCAAAAGAGAACGTATATTCAAAATTTAAGATCAGTGGACATCGAAAAATCGACGGAGTTGCCTTTAAGAGGCTGAAGGAAATGCTGGAGCTTGGTGATGAAGGTGACGCTGAAGCTGAAGCTGATGTTGAAGCGTTAACCCGGTTTCTTGTTGCTATCTCTCGTTCGTTGTTATCTTCGATCGGCTGCTATTCCTACAGACTGACTAACTGCGCGTGTCGTTCCTGTCCCGAAAAAGGCGACACGACTCTAGTGCACATCATATTGACCGCTAATAATGACGACAGACAGGGGAAGAGAACACAAAACTACGACACGCGTGGTAACTTTGAATTGATTTATTCACGGAAACACGCAGCAATATACAGGCAGATATGACTTGCGCAGAACGCAGCAACATGACCACTCATCAGCCTAGTGGTACCAATCACTTATAAAAAAATCTATCGTCGTCATTATTAGCGGTCATTAGGGTATGCAGTAAACGCCAACTAGACCAAACTCAAGTTCTTACGACCCTAGCGACAAGTTATTGCCCAATATTGTTAACTTTATCACGTTGCAAGATAAATTGAAATAACCAAATTCTTTATTGTAACAAAATTAATGACAGCTATTCACAACTTTGCTTTGGCTATTGAAAGGTCAAGCCAAATTGACGTAATATGTCGAAAATCTGGAAACAATTAGCCTTCAGGCTTATAATACTAATTCATCATTAGCAGCAGCAGCCTGGTTACGCATACTGCAGGGCAAAGGCCTCTCCCATACTTCTCCAACTACCCCGGTCATGTACTAACTGTGGCCATGTTGTCCCTGCAAACTTCTTAATCTCATCCGCCCACCTAACTTTCTGCCGGCCCCTGCTATGCTTCCCTTCCCTTAGAATTCATTCCGTAACCCTTAATGACCATCGGTTATCTTCCCTCCTCATTACATGTCCTGCCCATGCCCCCTCCCCCTTTCTTTTTCTTGATTTCAAGTAAGATGTCATTAACTCGCGTTTGTTCCCTCACCCAATCTGCTCTTTTCTTATCCCTTAACGTTGCACCCATCATTCTTCTTTCCATAGCATGTTGCGTCGTCCTCAATTTAAGTAGAACCCTTCTCGTAAGCCTACAGGTTTCTGCCCCGTACGTGAGTACTGGTAAGACACAGCTGTTATACACTTTTCTTTTGAGAGATAATGGCAACCTGCTGTTCATGATCTGAGAATGCCTTCAAAACGCACCCTAGCCCATTCTTATTAACGCGATAGCGTTAAGGAGCTCGTGTCGCAGAAAAGCCGGTGTCGTCGGCGTCGGTGTCGGCGTCGGCGTCCGCGGCGTTGGCCGTGAGCGATAAATCACGGCAGGCACTTCATAAATAAAAAGCAACTTCCAAGATGGCTGGGTGGGAATCGAACCAGGGTCTCCGGAGTGTGAGACGGAGACGCTACCACTCAGCCACGAGTTCTTTTTTTTTTTTTTTTTCTTTATTTCCAGCTTGGCTACAAGCCTCAAAAGTGTTTGTGATCATAGATCACACTCGTTTTATATGTGTCAAAGTATCAAGCATTGACACCACAGCTTCATCACAGTCATTCATCTTGTACACGTCACGTACCTTCACAACCATTTCCACAAAATATTCATACACAGTTCGGCCGTTAACATCGCAATGTCTATATGCCAACAGACTACGCCATACTGCGTGCAGTCCAAGTAAAAAGATCACATCCATCTGTTCAAAATCGCGTTCAGGCGGTAAAAAACGAATGCCATGTGGATTGAGGGGTAGGTCTATCTTTAACGTTCTCTGTAATATATCCCAAAAGAATATGGCATTATTACAATCGATGAAAACATGTTCAATCGTTTCAGCTTTGTTACACAGAAAGCATCTGCTTCCCCATGGCACATAAATCCCTCTTTCCTCTAGCCACGTTTTAACAGGCAAGGTTCCCGTGTGAAGCTTGAAAAAGAATGTTTTAACGTTCGCCGGTATACACATATTTTTAACCCTTTTAAGTACGTCTTGCCCAGGCCCTTGTTGAAAAATTAACCGATATAATGGAACAGGGAACACACTTTCAATGAGATCCTTCATAAGACGCTTTCTTTTTACATTGGAGAGGTACTCAAGGGAAAATCTCGCCCTAAGGAAACGATAGGACGTTACAACTTCACGCAAGAACCTTGAAATTGTGTAATGAGGGCCAATGGCTGAAGAAACAAAAAAATCAGGCATAGAAACTGCTAACATGGTTTGAAAAAAACTGCACAAAAACGGGTCTCTTTCGTCCCTTAGCAATATGAAACGTGATACAACTTGCTGAAGAAACAAGTGGCACACCGACAGACCACCTTTCTTTACTCGACGAAACAAATTCGTCCTTGATGTTCGCTCCCACGTAGAACACCAGATAAACGTGGCAAATATTCGGTGAAATTTTTGAATATGCTTACGTGTACAATACAGTGCCTGCAGAAGATACATAATTTTCGCAACGAGAAAAACGTTACAAACAGTGGCACGTGCAAAAATCGACAACTCACGTCCACCCCATGCTTCGGCCATCGCACGCATTTCATCCGTTTTTTCGAGCCAAAGTGACTCGTTCTCACGATACCCATCCAAAGGTACCCCCAGGTAAGTGCTAGGTGTCGTGAGCCACCGAATATTTTCAAAAACACCGGGCGTGGCATTCCAATGGCCATGCCAGAGACCGATACTCTTTTGCTTATTGATTTCACTGCCACTTTTCTCGCAAAACCTTTCAGTAATTCTTAATAATGACCTAACACTCTCTCTATCTGCAGCAAATAGGGCAACGTCATCGGCATAAGCTAGAACACGTACTTCACAGGACTGTATCTTAAACCCCCTGATTTCTGTACTATTAACTATTTTTCTACAAAGCGGCTCCAAAAATAAAGCAAAAAGTAAAGGACTTAACGGACAACCCTGTCGAACGGAAGAGAGTACTTGTATGCGTTGTGATAGTTCACCATTAACAATTAAATTGGTACATGAGCTTTGATATGCCATTTTGATGCCTTTACACATGACGGAACCAAGCCCTACATAATCAATTAATAACAAGAGAACACTATGTGGTACCATATCAAAAGCCTTAGCTAGATCTATTTGCAGCATCGCTACCTTGAGGAGAGCGCTATCGCAATATTCTAAAATGCTTCTAGCTGTATGAATATTTGTAAATATTTTCCTACCTCTGATGCCGCATGTCTGGTGCGGCCCAACTAACTTCTGTATAACTCCCTGCAGCCTTGCTGCAAGAACTTTCATGAAAACCTTGTAGTCAACATTAGTCAACGTAATTGGCCTGTATCCCGTTACTTTACGTAGCATATATTTTTCTTTGCCTTTTGGGATTAGTACTGTGTGCGCCCGATTGAACGATGGTGGTAAAGTCCCCCGCTCGAGTGCCTCTGAAAATACTTCATGCAATGCTGTTGCCATGTCCGTCTTGAACGCCTTGTAAAATGCCGCGGTAATCCCATCCGGACCAGGAGATTTGCCCGAGCTCAGTTCCTCAATAGCCCTCTCAATCTCTTCCATACTAATATTCATTTCTAATAAATTCGTTTCCTCTTTGTCTAGCTTCGGCATTTCTGCCAGAAAGTCATCCTCGTAGCCCGGCGACTTTGGCTCACGACAAGCTAACAAATCTCTATAGTAACTTTCAAATGCTGTCATGATAATTTTCTGTTCTCTGAATATCCTACCATTATATTCTATTTCCAATATTTCATTTCCTCGAGCATACGCCTTCTCATCTGACAAAGCTCGCTTTGTAGGTACTTCCCCCGCGAGATATTTTTCGGCTCGTGCTCGTATAATTGCACCTCTGTATTTATCCTCTTCTAAGCTTTCTAGTTTTCTCTTAATGACTTGTAGTTCTTGCGTCACCAAACCCGGATTAGCTGTTTCGATTCGGACCAAGTCTTCGAGCTCCTGCCGCAGCATCTGTTCATGTTTTTGAGCCTGATACTTCATATGCCCACCTCTTTCTATTGCGTTCAATTTTACCCTTTGTTTAAATAACTCCCATTTCTCTGCGGCACTGCGTAGTGTGTCATTAAAAAAATGATGTATTTCTTTTTTTGTTTCATCTATGAACACGTCATCCTTGATAAGCTTGGCATTCAATTTCCATCTTTCCCATTCAAGCTTCCTTTTTTGCTTTTGGCCGATCTCGAAGGTCACTAAACAATGATCACTGAAAGAAACAGCATCAACATCGTAGTTCTGACACAAAGGCGCAATCTCCGAACACACATACACTCGATCTAGTCGTGCATGGCTGGTGCCTTGAAAATGTGTGAAATGCTGGCGACTTCCACCTCTTGCGAACTGTGCCACATCATTTAAAGAGAATTTGCTCACGCATTCTTTAAGATACGCAGCACTTTCTTCATTTACACAAGCAGTGGTTGAACGGTCTTCCTGATTAAGGACACAATTGTAGTCACCCAACACAATCAAACACCTCTCACAATCAAAATACATACTCAATTCGCGAAAGAACAAAAATCTTTCATGCGGCTTTGTAGGTGCATAGACACAAATAATTCTAAATTTCGTTTCCCCGTAAGAAAGATCGCACAAAACAAAGCGTCCTTGCAAGCAACTTGTAACCGTTTCAACGACAATGCCAATTGAATTTTTAACAAACAACATACACCCGGCTGATGTTCCCACCGCATGGCTCACGCATACATTGTACCTCAAAGAAAATTTTGCTACCAAGCCTTCGGTCGCCTCCTCTCTGCTAACCTTCGTCTCTTGGACCGCAAGCAAATCTAGGTCTCTTTCTTGCATTATGCGTTTAACTTGATATTGCTTGCGACTAGCCCCTAGACCCCGTACATTGAGCGTACCGACGCGTAATGGTGCAGGTATACTAATCATGGTGATTGTAAGCGCGAACCACCAGTACAACGCTAACCGTGGCTCTACCCTGCAGTGGGAATACCAGGGTATTACTTATCGCGTCCCTGACCCCGAACCGGCGACGATGACGCCGACCGGACTTCAGGGACATATTTTTTACCCTTGGCGCCAGCAACGCGGTGCCACTGACGCTCCAGGCGTTTAACCTTGCGTTCGGTGCTGTCCTCCGTCAACTTCGGAATGCCTGTTCTGGGACGCTTCCCGCGTCCCGCGGTCGCCCCTGCAGCGTCTGCTTGATATTCGGCCGTAGTGATCTCGGTGCTGTCGCTCATGTCTTCCTCTTCACTTGCTTGACTTAAGGGCAGTGACTCTTGCGTGCAGCCTATTTCGGCACGTTCCTCAGTTGCCTTCGTCAAGTCCCGACTGTCAGGTGTCGTCCTCCCAGTTTTCTCGGCGTCAGTCTCCCGGGCCTTGTCTTCGCATTCCTTGGTGTTGCTGTTCGGGGCAGACCTTTCGGCCTCCTCCGCGTCCATTATGTTCTCTTGTACTTCTTCTGTTGGGATAACGGTTTTAGTTACTCTGGCGTAACTCCTTGCACAGTCATTACTTTCGTGTCCGAACGCCCGGCACACACCACAACGTGGCGTCTGGCAGTCCCGTCGAATGTGTCCTTGCCTGCGGCACCTCAAACATAGCGGGGACCGGCCCGGGACCACAAGAAGGACGGTGCCACTTCCCAACTTGAAAAGATGAGGCAGGTCATCAAGCTCAACACCTTCCTTAAGTCTCATTCGCACGACTCTCGTCGTGGATGTCGCATGTTCAAAACCGGCGACGGACCAGTTGTCGTTCGACACGTCAAGGACGTCACCAAAGCTGCTCAACGCTTGCCGAAAGCTCTCACTTTGGACAGCAAAGTCGACCCAGTGCACTTTCACGGTGACGTCTTGTTGGACGGGGTCAATGACAGCGCAGAAGCCGCCCTTGACCTGAAGTCCACCCGTTTTCACCAGAGTGTCCTTGTCCGCCTTGCTGCGCAACTTGACTAGCCAGACGTGATTCATCTGGTAGGCTCCAATACCCGTGATGTTCTTGATGATACCAGCGTCCTCCAATGGCTCGCGAAAATCCTCCAGCCGATATGGTCTTCTTGCCAGGTCCCCGTGCAAAAAAACGCACTGCTGCATGCTCTCGCCTGAAGGCAATGTTGGCAGCAACATCCTATAATCCGAGGGTGCAGAAGAAAACCTGTCACCGCGGCCAAAGGCGGCCGCCAAAGAACCTCGCACGGAGCGAGCCATCACGCGTCCTTCCTCCTCGAAAGCCGAACGCGGAGTGCAGCCACGAGTTCGACACCTGAAAGCGGTACAAACGCGCTTCTAGTGAACGCGGTGTGGCCTTAAAAACGTGCCGTACAAAGTTATACTGCGGTGTATATCGGTAATTATGAGCATGTAACTTACAGAAGTCGTATTTACACGAGTAGCGAAGTAAGTTTCCGCTACATTTCTTCTGCGCTTACCGCACACGCAGAGCCATCTTGCGGCAAACACAGAAGACCCCCTCCTCTCAATGTACGGCGCTGCCCCGACAGGTGGCGCGCCATGCGCGCATTGGGGCTGTGCGCGGACCGGTGCCAGGCGCGTCGCGGCTCCGACTCCCTCTCCCCTGACGACGCTTCGCCGTGCTCCCACGCGGGTTGCAGAATCAAGCGCTGTTCCTTTCTTTAGATCACTATCTATCTATCTCTCTGCCCGTGCCGATCACGACGTTTGGCTGGCGTAGATCGTTTCCCCCTCCGAGACACCGAGTTCTTTGGTTCGTTCCGTTTGCTCAGGCGCACGTTTCGTTGCCGCGCCGAACGCTGCGTTGCTCGACGCTCTCCGTGTGATAGGTGGCCGCAAAGTTCGATGCGGGGCGCCTCGTAAGTGATCCCTGCGCCGTAGCGCATTGTCTTACACCCCTTGGCGGGTGGATGGGAACGCTGTCGCGTTCCACTCTTGAAGGCGAAGCTTAAGCGTCCTCCAATTTTTCTTCTGATTATTTCAGTCTCATGATCCGGATTAGCGGCCACTACCTGTCCTAAGTGGATGTATTCCCTTACCCCTTCCAGTGCCTCGCTACCTATCGTAAACTGCTGTTCTCTTCGAAGACCGTTAAGCATTACTTTAGTTTTCTGCAGATTAATTTTTAGACCTACCCTTCTGCTTTCCCTCTCCAGGTCAGTGAGCATGCATTGCAATTGGTCCCCTGAGCTACTAAGCAAGGCAATACCATCAGCGAATCGCAAGTTAGTAAGGTACTCTTCATTAACCCTTATCCCCAATTCTTCCCAATCAAGGTCTCTGAATGCCTCATGTAAACACGCTGTGAATAGCATTGGAGAGATCGTATCTCCCTGCCTTACGCTTTTCTTTATTGGGATTTTGTTGCTTTCTTTATGGAGGACAACGGTGGCAGTGGAGCCGCTATAGATATCTTTCAGTATTTTTACATACAGCTCGTCTACACCCTGATTTCGTAATGCTTCCATGACTGCTGAGGTTTCGACTGAATCAAACGCTTTCTCGTAATCAATGAAAGCTATATATAAGGGTTGGTTATATTCCACACATTTCTCTATCATCTGATTAATAGTGTGAATATGGTCAATTGTTGAGTAGCCTTTACGGAATCCTGCCTGGTTCTTTGGTTGACAGAAGTCTAAGGTGTTCCTGATTCTATTTGCGATTATCTTAGTAAATACTTTGTAGGCAACGAACAGTAAGCTGATCGGTCTATAATTTTTCAAGTCTTTGGCGTCCCCTTTCTTATGGATTAGGATTATGTTAGCGTCGTTCCAAGATTCCGGTAGGCTCGACGTCATGAGGCATTACGTATACAAGGTGGCCAGTTTTTATAGGACAATCTGCCCACCATCCTTCAACAAATTTGCTGTTACCTGATCCTCCCCAGCGGTCTTCCCCCTTTGCATAGCTCCCAAGGCTTTCTTTACTTTTTCCAGCGTTACTGGTGGGATTTCAAGTTCCTCTAGACTATTCTGTCTTCCATTATCCTCGTGGGTGCCACTGGTATTGTATAAATCTCTATAGAACTCCTCAGCCACTTGAACTATCTCATCCATATTAGTAATGATTTTGCCGGCTTTGTCTCTTAACGCATGCATCTGATTCTTGCCAATTCCTAGTTTCTTCTTCAGTGCTTTTAAGCTTACTCCGTTCCTGAGAGCATGTTCAATTCTATGCACATTATACTTCCTTGTGTCAGCTGTCTTACGCTTGTTAATTAACTTCGAAAGTTCTGCCAGTTCTATTCTAGCTGTAGGGTTAGAGGCTTTCATACATTGGCGTTTCTTGATCAGATCTTTCGTCTCTGGCGATAGCTTACTGGTATCCTGTCTAGCGGAGTTACCAACGACTTCTATTGCACACAATGATGTCCATAAGATTGTCACTCATTGTTTCAACACTAAGGTCCTCTTCCTGAGTTGAAGCCGAATACCTGTTCTGTAGCTTGATCCGGAATTCCTGTATTTTCCCTCTTACCGCTAACTCCTTTATTGGCTTCTTATGTGCCAGTTTCTTCCGTTGCCTCCTCAAGTCTAGGCTAATTCGAGCCTTTACCATCCTATGGTCACTGCAGCGCACCTTGCCGATCACGTCCCCATCTTGTATGATGCCAGGATTAGCGCAGAGTATAAAGTCTATTTCATTTCTAGTCTCGTCATTCGGGATCCTCCACGTCCACTTTCGGCTATCCCGCTTGCGGAAGAAGGTGTTCATTATCCGCATATTATTCTGCTCTGCAAAGTCTACTAATAACTCTCCCCTGCTATTCCTAGTGCCTATGCCATATTCCCCCACTGACTTGTCTCCAGCTTGCTTCTTGTCTACCTTGGCATTGAAGTCGCCCATCAGTATAGTGTATTTTGTTTTGACTTTACCCATCGTCGATTCCATGTATTCATAGAAACTTTCGGATTCCTGTTCATCATGAGTGGATGTAGCCGCGTAGACCTGTTCGACCTTCAATTTGTACCTCTTATTAAGTTTCACAACAATACCTGCCACCCAGACCTGCCACCCAGATTTTAGTAAGCAATCAACCTTATCGCGCCAAAACGCTGAACAAAAGTATAAAGAGCAATTTCCATAGTGCATCCTGGTACATAAATTCCATACTGTATCCTAATGCATGGGCATGGGCTATCATTTTCCTTATGTAAATTGGGTATTAATGCTTTGATAGAGTACAGCAAACACGCTATTTTGCGCAGCCGTTCACGAACGTTCACCAAATGATAGTCCCGTGACATGCTGGAATCAAAATGAACACGTATGGATATTTGACACTTGAAATGTATGAAATAGGAGAGCAGCGCAATTATTATTACACTGAGGAGAATGAAGAAACAAAGGTATTATGACAGTAATACGTTTGAGGGGATTGTGAGAGCATACGAGTTTAGTTTTATTTTGATTGATAGAAATTAAGTTATTACAATACGGATTCATGACATTTATAGCGTCAAATTGGGATTCGGCTACGGCTTGATCATAATTAGCATGACGAGATATTAGAAGCGTATCGTCAGCGTACTAAAAAACTCGGCGATGGAGAATTGAGTGAGATGGTTGACACATAAGCTAAATAAAAGGGATGCTAAAATCAATTTCTATTGAACTCCACTGGACAACTGTGTGGGCCTACTTTTAATATTTCCAATTACTACAACTTGAGATCGACCATGCAAATAATTCTCAAGGAAAGATAATAAAGGCCCTCGGAAGCTATAGCCATGAAGTTTACAAAGTATAAAATCATGGTTCACGGAATCAAAAGCTTTTGATACGTCTAAGAATAATGCACAAGCAAATTCACTGTTTTCAAGAGCATTATTAAGGAAATCAGTTCATCTAACGCTAACCTAGTACAACGTCCGGAGGTAAATCCATATTGGTTGGGCGATAGGAGATTATGTGCGTCAATGAAGCTTTGGATTACATGAAAAATATGATTTTCAAGTATCACAGCAATGCACGAAATTGTCGAAATAGGTCTGTAGTTTGTCACAGAATTAACCTTTCCGCTTTTGAAAAGCGCAACTACAAGAGCCTCCTTGAGGCCAGCTGGGTGGCATTATTTGTGTTTATGTCGTTTATGATTGCTAACAGAACACTCTTCAAGGCCTCAAAGTTTCTGCGAAGAACGTCCGCAGACACGCCATCTAATCCCACTGACTTGCACTGTTTGAAGTTGAAAAGGATGTAACGAATATCGTCTTCAGCGCACTCTGGCAGAAAGGCAGACTCAGCCACCGATAGCGGCACAACATGACTGGTCGTATTAACAGATCAGTTTGTTGCAGCAAACAAGAAAAAAATATTGAATTGATCCGCTAGAATAATAGACGGAGGTCCAAAATTTTATTAGTAGTTTCACACACACCTTTACAGGGACGACCCCTGAATTCGTTAACAACAGACCAAGCCTTAGTTGGAATATTCCTAGATTCAGAAAATTTATTTTGGAAATGTTTTCGTCTTCCAGCTCTAAGCACGGCAGTAGCCTTATTGCGAGCCATCTTATAAGCTTCACGAAGAAAGTTATTTTTAGGGGAAATACGATAACGCGCCCAGGTGGATTCTTTTTCTGCTGTCACGGATAAAACATTTCCATTAATCCATGGGCAACCCGGTTTTCGAATGACTGTAAGAAAACTAACATTAAATCTCTAGAGATGATACAGCGTAAAGCTGTCAGGTTTAGTTTTTATAAATATCGACTGAGTGGCTCTAATACTAGCCTGATGAATCAGCATGTTGACAGCGAAGAGAGCGCGAGAAGGAAAGCTGAGGAGGAGGGTATGGCGAAAGCGTGAGAAGAAAAGCGCAGTGCCGCGGAAGACGGGCTATGCGGTGACGATCGCTATGAGATAGCGCCAGAGTAGCGCGTGTCGTCTGTTCACCGATGACGCGACCGATACCATATATGGAAACAAAGCGCTGCATGAGTGTAGGTCTGTCTGCGGCGGCTACTGTGAATCGCGCCCACGCGTCACCCACGCGCTGCCTCTCGCGATCTCCCGATTGGCGAGGCAGTCGCGCCCCACTTCTCTCCGTTTGCAACGTGCCGCACGAGACAGAAAGTCCGCGCCAGCCAACATCTCGCGAAATGAAAACACGCACAGAGCTGCGCTCAAATTTCGCATTAGGGGGTATCGTAATCGTCGGTGAATTTTATTCGCGCCGTTCAACCTCAGTTCTAAATATGAACCAACTAGCTCTCATATAGATATTACTAAACAATAGAATGCTCAAGGACCACTTTAAATGATTCTAGCAGGAATATTCCTTTTCCACGCCTAAGACGTCCGCGTCCCTACTGTGGATGAGTTTTCTTTTTTCCACGTGAATTTTGTTTCATACATTCGATATTTTCTTTATTTGTTATTATTTTTTATATTCTGCAATGTTCGCTTGTTTACTCGCTTGAATGGCTACAAATGCTCGTTTGCACGTGTTGCCTACATTCTCGCTACCTTGAACTTCGTGTGCTATTGTTTTAATGTATGCAAACCTTTATTCCTTTGGTGTGTCTTCAAAGGATATCATTTAATCGCCTCTGACATTTTTTGCTGATCATTGTATATGTTGTATTGGTTTTGTATTTGTTTTATAAATATATTCATGGTAATTTGCCCCTCCTGGTTCGGGCTGTGATTTAGGTTTGCAGTATTGCATAAATAATAAAGAAATAATAAATTGGAGCTACACAGAAAGTTCAAGTGCGCAAGAGCATTGTATGCAGAATAGGAGTGAAGTTTTAGAGTAATATGCTACGCCAACTCTTAAGATATGCACTTCGCAAGAGTTGTTCATGGAATTCCAGTTTTACAGTATAAACAATGCATGTCACGCCTGAAACCATGACAGCAGAGCGAAGTCGCGAATAGTGACGACTCTATAAAGTCATTAACATAATGTGTGTATGAGCAAGCCAAGTATCGAGAATAGTTGACGCTAGAAGACGATGGAAAAAGCGAACAAAATTGTGAAGCCCCCCCCCCCCCAACTCCCCCTCCCCCAACTCCCCCATCCCCGTCACGCCGTCCCCCCGTCTCCGATTAAATTTCGTAAAGAAGATCAATCAATCAATCAATCAATTTTATTTACCAGAAACAAAAGGAACTGGAGGGACACCTGGGCAAAAAGCTGTCGCAGCAGCTTGATGGAGGCCAGGGTCCCTTACATGGCAGTTGCACTCACATGATATATACACTGAAGTCTTTGTACACAGCAAACATTACACATCGTACGTATGCATAAAAATGACATTTTACACTTGAATGCAATATACTAAAGTGTCACTATAAAGAAAGAAAGTAGTCACGCAAACGATTTTTATTTAGCGTAGCTGTGTGCTTATATTTGTTTAGTACAGTCGGTATATGATGTGTTAAAGACTGTAGGCTGTAATTGTTTCGAAACCATGGTATTTTCCACACCTCAGGGTTTCGTGTAGTATGTTTCGTGTGAGTGCAGAGTTCTAGATGAGCAAGGCATGTAAAATAATTCTTAACATATTCGGATGAGAAGTAAATCGTTTCTAGTAATCTGTGTTCGTATAATTTATCTACGCGGTTTAGTCTGTATTTGAGAAATATGTTATCTCTTGGTGAAAGCCGATTAACGTTCTCTATATACCGAACGATTTTCTTTTGAAGTATTACCAGCTTTTGCAAGTTAGATTTAGATGTTGTAGCCCACACAAGGTAAGAGTAATTTATATACGATAAGAAGAGACCATAGTATATTTGAAGTTTCGCTCTCGTAGGTAGAAATGTGCGGCAACGTGCCATAGCACCAGTAACCGCAGAGAGTTCGCAGCAGAGATGCTTGATAAGGGCATCCCAGCGTAAATTAGAAGAAAAGAGACATTTACATCTCAAAGTTTCATTTCCAAACGCTGTTGTCTTTGCAGTAAGTACAACCATATCGCTGAAGATCATAGAAAATTGATCACATACGACGAAGAGAACCAAAAATCGTTCGATTAAAGACAGTGTTCTGAGTGTACTAGACCAAATCACACTGCAAAATTTTGTAAAGCAAATAACGTATGCAAACGTTACAAGGGCAGACACGCTACATCAATGTGTAAGGCTACAATCGAAGAGTTTCAGAAAACGGTTGACAGATGAGACATCCAGGAGATAAACGCCAGAAAGACAGTGGCTGAAAGGTTCTGCAATCTACTCGCGGCGTATAGATATTAATGTGCATTCCTACAGACGGCTATTGCTTGAACAGAAGATGCCCGTATACAGAGGCAAATACGCACGAGTTTTACTGTACAGTGGGTTTGTCGAAGGATATCAGGTGAAAATTTGCCCGCAAAGAACGACTAACAATTGGAGAGACAAATAGAAAATTTGATGAACATGGCGGAAGTCAGAGCAAGAGAGGAGAGGAAAAGGCAGGGAGGTTAACCATAGGCGAGTTTCCGGTTTGATATCCTGCACTGGGGTGGGAGATATAAGGGCTGCAAAGACGACAAGTCCAAATTAAAGAAAAGCCAAGTGGAGAAGCATCAGTTATAGAAGCCCCATAGAAACGCACCTAATATCCATAGCAAGGCTACCTCGGGCGAATGAGAATTTGGAGTCATACAAGTTGTCGTAATCGCACCGCTGGTACGAGTTGTTGGGAACTCGGCGCTGACGCCCGTTGTTGCACCTGGGTCGCAAGCCCCAAGGGTAGCGTTGGCCTGGCGGCCTGGGGTACAACTGGAAGCATCCGAAGGTCCCGGCAAAGCATGAGTCGACTGGTAACAACAAAACAACTTGTTTATTCTAACATCGCAAAGAGTTGGCGGTCAGGTTGACCGAAGTAGAGAGACGGGAGTGCACTTTACTCAACAGAAGAAATCGGAGCCCTCCTTTGGCGTCCGGGGGCAGCTGCTTTTATACTCTCGCAGTTGAGGGCAAGAAGGAACCCCTCTATAGACGAGCACCTGACTGTGCCGCTCGGACACAATGGGATAAGGTGGCTCATACTGTCGTGTCGGCGCCGGTCGGGCACAATGGGGAGGAGAAGGTGGCTCACACTGTCGTGTCGGCGCCGGTCGGGCACAATGGGGAGGAGAAGGTGGCTCATACTGTCGTGTCGGCGCCTGTCAGACCCCCTCGTTCACAGTTGTTGGGAGCTCCTCTCCCCGGCTGCCGCGCTTCGACAAGCGTGGGCACCAATATGCGCATACACTCACACACGCACATGAAGACACGTGGCATCGGAACATGCCTGGACGCGCTTGGCGGGGAGGCGTAGCGGCGGCGCCGAACGGGCCAAAATGTCTGCCGCTTTGTTGCAGCCGCGCCGGCTAAACCGCGCGTCGTAGGCGAAACGTAACAGACCGCCCCGCCGGGGGAAGGAGATCCCGATGGTCAGGGGACTGCATCCGCTGTCCGGAGGGATGTCGCTCGATGATGCTCATAACCGAAGTCGGGCGGCCCTCGACGTTTCTTGAGCGCAGCGCACAGAGAAGGCCTCGTACTCTCGTTCAGGTTCGCACAGGACACTGCAAAGTGACTTCGGGAGAGTTCACATTTTTGTTCTCGTTCCCGGCAAGCGTTAGAACTACGCTGAAACTCAACCGCTCAGTCAGCAAGCACG
Source organism: Dermacentor variabilis (assembly GCF_050947875.1). Classification (NCBI taxonomy): domain Eukaryota; kingdom Metazoa; phylum Arthropoda; class Arachnida; order Ixodida; family Ixodidae; genus Dermacentor; species Dermacentor variabilis. Next base: position 149,518,995 of record NC_134569.1, on the reverse strand, counting down.
GCACAACCCTCACTAAGCCCTGCCAGGCTCTTTCCCCTTCTATACCACTGCCTAGTTCCTTACAGTAGTCTAGCAGCACTTAGAACGCGTCCACAAATTGGAAAATTGCACTAGAAAGCATGTCATCACTTTGAAACACTAAACAAAAGCAATATATTAAAAAATCCTGCCTCAGGAAGAAAAACATCAGTAACAAACAATTTTGAGGCTGATTCATACGTTAGGGGCTTCGACTTAAGCCATCGGCGTTACCGTTGAGACTCCCCTTTTTGTAACGCACCTCAAAGGAATATTGTTGCAAAGCGAGGCTCCAGCGCAGGAGGCGGCCATTTTTGGGAGAGATGGTCTGCAGCCATTGGAGAGGGCAGTGATCCGTCTCAATGATAAACCTTGAGCCGGCTAGATAGCATGACAATTTCTGAACGGCCCGCACGAGACACGCACACTCTTTCTCGGTGGCGCTATACGCCTGCTCACGACTGGTCAGCTTACGACTAGCATACAGGACGGGGTGTTCTACTTCTCCATTTTCCCGTTGGCACAGTACAACGCCCATGCCTCGCTCACTAGCATCGCACTGAACAACGAACCCTTTTGTGTAGTCTGGCGATCGTAGCACAGGCTGGCTTGTTAGGGCACTCTTTAGGGCGCTAAAAGCTCTTTCCTTTGTCTCGTCCCAGACGACTGTTTGGGGCTCTGTTTTTCTTAGAGCATCCGTCAGGGGAGCCGCGATATCAGAGTACCTGGGGATGTACCTCTGATAGTAGCCGGCGACACCTAAGAACGACCGAATATCGGTCTTCGTGCGCGGTTGCGGGAAGTCTCGCACAGCGGCCACCTTTATTTCAGAGGGGCGGCGACGACCCTGACCAATCACGTGACCGAGGTAGACAACCTCGGCCTGTGCTAACTGGCACTTGGGAGCCTTGACTGTCAAGCCCGCTTCGCGCAGGCGGGTTAGCACTGCCCGCAAGTGTGCCATATGCTCAGACCAGGATGCGGAGAATATCGCTACGTCGTCTAAATACGGTAAAGCGAATTCTTGCTGTCCCCGCAACACTTTATCCATGAGGCTTGAAAAACAGTATGGCGCGTTCTTCAAACCAAAACTCAACACTTTAGGACGGAATGTTCCCATTGGTGAAATGAACGCCGCATACCTACTAGCCTCTTCTGTAAGTGGAACCTGCCAATAACCCCTGACAAGATCTAGGGTGGAAATAAACTGAGCGCTACTAACCTTCTCAAGGCGCTCCTCGATGTTAGGGATCGGATAAATTTGATCCTTAGTGATGGAATTAAGCCTGCGGTAGTCGACGCAAGGACGAGGTTCCTTGCCCGGTACCTCAACTAAAATCAAAGGGGAGGTATAATCACTCTCACCTGCCTCAATAACACCGAGCTGTAGCATTTTCTTTACCTCAGCCTCCATAATATCGTTCTGGCGGGGTGACACCCGATACGCCTTGGGTCGTACTGGCTCTGGGGAGGTAAGTTCTATATCATGAGTAAGTACAGAAGTCCTACCAGGCCTCTCAGAGAACAGACCTTGAAACTCTTGTAAGAGCTGGTGTAGTTCGGTTTTCTGCTCAGGCGACAGCGGTGATCCACTGACTAATTCACCAATGACTTGATCGGTGTCTTCCCTGTTCGTCACTGAGCCTAGTCCCGGAAGCTCGACCGCAAGCTCTTCAGGAACGTTTACCATCATGCACACTACTGCTTCCCTTTGTCTATAAGGTTTGAGCAGATTACAGTGGTAAACTTGCTGTGCTTTCCGCTTTCCTGGCAGACTCACCACGTAGTTAACGTCCGACAGTTTCTGAACAATTCGTGCTGGGCCCTCCCACTGCACGTCTAGTTTGTTGTTTAGCGATGTGCGCAATATCATGACCTCATCGCCCACCTCAAAACGACGGGCCCTGGCGGTCCGATCATAATAAACCTTGGCCCTCTGCTGGGCCTTTGCCATTGCTTCACCTGACAACTCCTGTGCCCTTCTTAAGCGTTCGAGGAGCTTAAGCACGTACTCCACCACGACTGGGTCGTCGCCCCTGCCTTCCCACGATTCTCGAAGCATGCGAAGCGGAGATCGCAGCGAGCGACCGTACACCAGCTCAGCTGGCGAAAACCCCGTAGCCGCATGCGGCGCGGTCCGTAATGCAAACATCACCCCAGGCAGACACAGCTCCCAGTCAGTTTGATGTTCAAAACACAATGCTCTCAACACGCGCTTCATGACGGAGTGGAGCTTCTCAACGGAATTCGACTGTGGGTGGTACACTGAGCTGTGTAACAGCTTTACCCCACACCTTTCGAGAAAAGTTGTCGTCAAAGCGCTAGTAAACACTGTGCCCTGATCTGATTGGATTTCCGCAGGAAAACCAACTCGCGCAAATATGGACAGTAGTGCATTGACTATCTCAACTGAGCTGAGTTCGTTAAGCGGCACTGCTTCAGGGAACTTTGTCGCTGGGCAGATCACAGTCAAAATGTGTCTGTACCCCGTGGCTGTTACCGGCAGAGGTCCCACTGTATCAATAACGAGCCGTCTAAAGGGCTCCGTAATGATAGGTACCAATCTCAACGGCGCCCTCGATTTGTCCCCTGGTTTGCCCACCCGCTGACAGGTGTCACATGACCTCACGAAGTGGTCTGCGTCCCGAAAACACCCTGGCCAATAGTGCTCTTGCAAGAGACGGTCCTTAGTTTTCTTAACTCCTAGGTGTCCGGACCACGAACCCCCGTGCGACAAGCGCAACAGATCCTGACGATAGCATTGAGGCACGATCAGCTGATCGAACTCCACTCCTCTGCGGTCTAGATACTTCCGGTACAGGACTCCACCTCTTTCCACAAAACGCGCATTTTTCCTGGCGATACCTTCCTTGACATTGCAGCGTATGTTTTCTAGGCTACCATCCTTCTTTTGCTCGGCTATCAAAGTCGACCGGCTGACTTTTAGCAACCTATCAAGTCCGTCTGACGTAGGCGCGATGAGCAAATCTGCAGATAGCTCTTCTAACTTTCCCGTGTCGGGCATTTCCTCTCCAGTATCTGGCGCCTTCAACGCTACAGGCTCAATTTTATTCAGTTCGGGCGTGCTCTGAATATCGGCTTGCTGCGCCTCTGACCCTGTTTCGTTGTTTGATAACGTCGGCCCCGCAACTACCGCCTTTGCAGCGAGCTCCCGAACCTTCGATCTGGTTAAGGCCTGAACACTAGCCTCACCAAACAAAAGCCCCTTCTCGCGCAGGAGGTGATCGGACCTGTTCGAAAATAGGTACGGGTACTGGGGAGGCAGCATAGATGACACTGCGGCCTTCGTCTCAAGCGCTCCGAAAGGTCCTTCAATAAGCACTTTTGCTACGGGCAGACACACGCTATGAGCTTCCACGGCTTGCTTGATCCATGCGCACTCGCCCGTGAACATATGGGGTTCTACGTAAGACGGGTGAACTACATCCATCGTAGCTGCGGAATCGCGAAGCACTCGGCACTCTTTCCCGTTCACGAGGAGGTCTCGCATGTAAGGCTCGAGAAGCTTCATGTTCTCGTCAGTGCTGCATATTGACAAAAACACAACTTTTGGTTTTGTTTCCGGACACTGCGCCGAAAAGTGACCCGGCTTCTGGCACGTATAACAAACGCGCGCTTGCCTCGTCTCGAGCCGCTTTCTGCGTTCGGCTTCGGCTGCCGCCGTTTCCCTACGTTCTGTCGGACTGCTTTCACTCGCATCCGCACTACGTGTGTCCCCTTTTAACGCGATAGCGTTAAGGAGCTCGTGTCGCAGAAAAGCCGGTGTCGTCGGCGTCGGTGTCGGTGTCGGCGTCGGCGTCCGCGGCGTTGGCCGTGAGCGATAAATCACGGCAGGCACTTAATAAATAAAGAGCAACTTCCAAGATGGGCTGGGTGGGAATCGAACCAGGGTCTCCGGAGTGTGAGACGGAGACGTTACCACTGAGCCACGAGTTCGATGCTTCAAAGCGGTACAAAAGCGCCTCTAGTGAACGCGGTGTTGCCTTAGAAACGAGCTGTTTCTATGGCTCAGGCGTGCGTCGCTTGCTCAGGCGCACATTTCGTTGTCGCGCCGAACGCTGTGTTGCTCGACGCTCACCGCGTCCGATGCGGGGCGCGTAGTCGCTGCGCCGTAGCCCATTGTCTTACACCCCTTGGCGGGTCGATGGGAACGCTGTCGCGTTCCACTCTTGAAGGCGAAGCTTAAGCATCCTCCAGTTTTGCTCTCATGGGTGTGAACTTTGGCCTCTCAAACTTGGAGCCAAATTCACCCTTTTGACCGTCCTTAGCTCCGCGAGCCCGACGCGTCACAAACTCCTCGGCTAGCTCGGCGGCTTTAGCCACTGTACTAACGTCTGGCCTATCCAAGACCCAGTACCGCACGTTCTCCGGTAACCGACTATAAAACTGTTCTAGCCCGAAACACTGCAGAACTTTATCGTGGTCACCGAACGCTTTCTCTTCTTTGAGCCACTCTTGCATGTTTGACATAAGCTTGTAGGCAAACTCTGTATATGACTCATTCTTGCCTTTCTCACTTTCCCGAAACTTCCGACGGAACGCCTCCGCTGACAGCCTGTACTTTTTTAGCAGACTCGATTTCACTTTGTCGAAATCCTCTGTCTCCTCTCTATCCAAGCGAGCGACTACGTCGGCCGCCTCGCCGGGTAACAAAGTGAGCAAGCGCTGTGGCCACGTTTCCCGAGAGAACCCCTGCTTCTCGCACGTCCGCTCAAAGTTAACCAGGAACAAACCAATGTCCTCTCCAAGCTTAAACGGCCGCATCAGGTCAGTCATTTTGAACAATACGCGTTCTCCTGCACCGTGTGCCTGACTTCCATTACGAGCGCGTTCCATCTCTACCTCGAGACGCTTCATTTCCAAAGCGTGTTTGCGCTCTTCTTTTTCTTTCTGCTCTTTAAGTTCGCGCTCCTGTCTCTCTTTTTGCTCTTTAAGTTCGCGCTCATGTCTTTTTGCCCTCTCCTCAATGGTCTCAAGGCATTCCGACAGCTCGTCATCCTCAGCCTCTAACTCAAGAATAGCCTATAGCAGTTCTGGTTTTCTGAGTTTGTCTGAGACATCCAGACCCAACTCTCTTGCAAGCTCCAGCAATTTCGGTTTGCGCAACGACTTCAAATCCATGGCTGCTCTGAATGCTGCTTTCTCTACTGCCTATTATTGTCTTGCCGCAAACTAACCCGGCAGCAACGACAACCACAATTACCAGCTCTGTTTCTGACACTAACAAAAGCCTGGCAAAGCTCAGAAGAAGAAAGTCCCGCACTCACCAAACCTCGCAGCCAAGAATTCAGCGCAGTCGTTCCGCTGCAGGCAACCAGTCATCACACAGGGCTCGTTGCACTGCTCCCGGATGGTCGTTGAGCTGCTCAGCATACAGTCAACTGCATCTCTTCGCTGCTGGCCTCCGTTGTCGCGATCTCACCGCTGGTACGAGTTGTTGGGAACTCGGCGCTGACGCCCGTTGTTGCACCTGGGTCGCAAGCCCCAAGGGTAGCGTTGGCCTGGCGGCCTGGGGTACAACTGGAAGCATCCGAAGGTCCCGGCAAAGCATGAGTCGACTGGTAACAACAAAACAACTTGTTTATTCTAACATCGCAAAGAGTTGGCGGTCAGGTTGACCGAAGTAGAGAGACGGGAGTGCACTTTACTCAACAGAAGAAATCGGAGCCCTCCTTTGGCGTCCGGGGGCAGCTGCTTTTATACTCTCGCAGTTGAGGGCAAGAAGGAACCCCTCTATAGACGAGCACGTGACTGTGCCGCTCGGACACAATGGGATAAGGTGGCTCATACTGTCGTGTCGGCGCCGGTCGGGCACAATGGGGAGGAGAAGGTGGCTCATACTGTCGTGTCGGCGCCTGTCAGACCCCCTCGCTTCACAGTTGTTGGGAGCTCCTCTCCCCGGCTGCCGCGCTTCGACAAGCGTGGGCACCAATATGCACATACACTCACACACGCACATGAAGACACGTGGCATCGGAACATGCCTGGACGCGCTTGGCGGGGAGGCGTAGCGGCGGCGCCGAACGGGCCAAAATGTCTGCCGCTTTGTTGCAGCCGCGCCGGCTAAACCGCGCGTCGTAGGCGAAACGTAACAAAGTGCAGGATAGGAATGAATATCGATCGCTGGTGAGAACGAAGGCAAGGACACCACTCTGGGTACATGTTTATTATTTCGTTCAGTTTTTTGTAGAGAAGCAGTGACTGGCGGCATTAAAAGGGTCAATAATCGAGGGATGCTAGTAGAGAGCATGCTCGGTTGGATTGTACAAACGCATACGAAGTGAAAATTCTGTCATGCTTCTTCACACTTCAGAAAGCACTGCAGACATAACAGACGCCATCAAGGGGCCCTGGGAATCGGATAACTTATGGCCTTCACCACAAGACGAGTTGGTACAGAACACAGAGGAACCCAGTCATGGCATGTTCATGAACTCGGAGAAAGATGCAAATAGGTACAAAGTGAAACTTCCTTGGAAAGGCATCGTCTTCCGGCCACAGCGGCCGAATTTCGATGGGAGTGAAATGCGAAAACATCCGTATACTTAGATTGAGGAGCACGTTAAAGCACCCCAGTTGGTCATAATTTCCGGAGTCCACCACTACGGCGTGCCTTATAATCAGATCGTTGTTTTGACACGTAGAATCCCATAATTTAATCAATTTTTATAAAGGCATCGCCAATTTATAGAGCAACAAAGACGTAGCCGTCAAGAGACTAATGAAGGATTGTTTACCTTCTGCACTGCGTTTTTTTTCTGAGTTTTTGTTGAATTGTATCATACACCTTGTTCGCCCCCCCCCCCCTCCCTTATGTAGTGCCTTCGGGCCTTTAAGGTGAAAATAAATGAAATGAAATGAAATGAAAGCGTCACGCAGAGAGAGAGAGAGAGAGAGAGAGAGAGAGAGAGAGAGAGAGCGCAAGGACGGGAGAGGCAGGGAGGTCAACCAGACGAGCACCCGGCTAGCTACCCTATACTGGGGGTGGGGAAAAGGGGAATATATAGAGAAAAAAAAGCAGAGAGTAAGCCCTTAGTGCATGTGGGAGGATGCACAGGGACACTATAAACGGTCTCTAAAGCCGGTGCGCTTCAAGCATTGTACTAGTGCACGAATCGCTTTTCGTACCAGTGGCGGGTAAAACCACAGTCTGAGTATCTTTGACTCGCAGAACGGTCTTGAGTTCAGTCGGTTTAAGGTTGCCCGTAGAGCGAGGCATTGTACATCGTAGCGAGGGCAGGCACACAATAGGAGCTCGATGGTTCCCTCGCACCCACAGGAATCTCACACCGGGCTCTCGGCCATTCCCATACGATAAGAGTAGACGTCCGTGAACGCCACTCCCAGCCACAAGCGGCACAGCAAGGTTGTTTCGCCGCGGGAAAGGCTAGATGGCAGTTGTAGCCGTAGCGTGATGTCCAGTTTACGTAATCGGCAATTGAATGCACTTGAACTGCAGTAATCTTGTGACTTTTTGCGTGCAAGTAGGTGAAGTTCCCTGGCAGCGTCCAACCTCGCCAAAGGTGTTGGACGCGTCATCGTGCCTTCGTGGACACGCCGACTACCAAAAGGTCCAGTTATGAGAAATAGCTATAAGAAGCTACGCAAGAGTGCTTCAAGTCCGCAGTAGCAGAAAAGAAGAACGTGGGGAAGACCGTGGAATTGTAGAATACCACATGCCACGCCAAGCGAACGCAGATTAATTACCAAAATACTAATAGCATTTCATGCTTCGTCATCGCCATCTTCGGGAGTGTCCATAAATGACAACCTTCACGCTGAAGATAATTTAAAGGCAGATGTATTAACAGTGCTACTAAAATTTTGAATACATCCAGTTCACAGGGCTGCTGATGTTCAACAAGCATTTCTTTTTTTACAAGTCAGTATTCATGAAGACGACCGAGATGGTTTTCGTTTCCTATGGTGCAAATATGTTGAGAACTGTGTTTTTATTGAAGAAAACATTGTCACGCGGATAATGACGCGACTAATGTTTGGCACAACGTGCGGCAGTTTCCTATTCTCGCGGCAACGATACGTCATGCCAACCAAGTAGAGCCAGACCTCCCTGCCACCGTGCTTAAACTTAGGAAGTCAGTTCATGTCGATGACGTCATGCTGGCACCCCGAGATGAAGACGAAGCCAACGTTGTGTACGAAGAAGCAAGGAACGTCTTCCACCGACAGTGCGATGAACCTCACAAAAAGGACATCGAACAATGGAAATACAAAAAAAGGATTTTTGAGTTTAATGAAGATGCCATATACCAACATCGCTGAATGTCAGTAACAGTTCACGAATCAAGTGGGACACATTGGTAGACACTACACTCTGTTCAGTTTTTAAAAAACATTGTGACTGAACGAAGTGCGCGGCTCCTTAAACGTGCTGCATTGCAAGATATCGCCAAGGTGTTTGACCCACTTGGGTTTCGTGGATCACTGACCATTAAAGCTGTAACAGGAACTCAGAAGTTACGGAAGGTAGGAATATCTTGGGATGAAGAGCTAGCGACTGATCATAAAAAGTTGGGGAGAAAAGTACCGACGAAATTAAAGCCATTGGGGTCATAAAGATTTCTCAAACCTACATTTGTAACATGAGGAAAAATGTCGGAGTCAACGTTCACAGATGTTCCGAACGCAAGTGCAGCAGCGTATGGCAGCGTAGCGTTCACGGTTGAGTCGTATGAAAGTGGAGAGAAACACGCAATGCTGTTTCTGGATAAAGGCATGCCCCAGTGAAGAGCATTAGTCTCTCTAGACTATAGAACTGTTGAGGGCAACGATATCTACAAGGATGTGCCACTACGTGAAGAATATCATTTTGAAGGAAAAAAGTTACCAAATGATGTTTTGCACTGATTCCTCAATACTCCTCCAATGAACAAAAAGGGAAAGAAACGCGAGACCAACGTGCAACATACAGTCAACGAAATCCGGGATTCATCCACAGAAGAACAATGGGGCTATACGTAAGCGGAGGAGTAAATCCAGCTTATCTTCTAGCCAAAGGAATCACCGTGAAACAACTCTTAACATCGACATCGTGGTGGAAAGGTCTTGCATAGTTAGAGAGAATCAAATAGCCACATTACGAGAATCCAAACTCCGGTGAAGAAAGGCGATATTATTGTTAGATGTGCTGCTGAAATATGCAGAGACCGATCAAGGCATCGATGTATGCGAATTGAGCAACTGCACAAAGTTAAATGGCCCTATAAGACATACACAATGCACACACGTTACGAGGATGCCAAGTATTTGAAAACAACAGATACTAAGACTACACGAGCGCATACAGCAGACGCATATGAGATATAATGACAAGCACCCGATAATTCTACCTCGAAATAGCGATGTTATTGGTTCGTCACACACATGTGAAAGCCTTCCATGATATTGCTAGCGACAAACTGACACATTCACGAAGTAAATTTTAGATTAGAAAATGCCGTCAAACGGTTAAAATAGATATCCAACACTGCATTGTGCGCAAATGCTACAATTACATAGGCGTACCGCCACTGCCAACGACAGAGTGACTGAAACAGCACCATTTGAAAACGTAGGTGTAGATTTCACTGCCCGCTACAAGCCGAAACAACATCTGGTGACATGGTAAAAATATACGTAATCGTCTTTATATGTGCAGTCCCACGGATTGTACATCTGGAAGCTGTGAAAGTCAATCCTTCTCAGAGCTTCATAAGGCTTTTCGACGCTTCGTTGCTCGAGTAAGGACGCGTTCAGTGATATACAGTGACAACACTGAAGCTTTCAAGAAAGCTGCGAAGGAAATGAAGATTTTCGAAGACATTCACCAAGCTACTCAAGTTTTTCTTGCAAATAACAGCACCAAATGGAAATTCATCCACGAAAGTGCGCTATATATTGGGGAGACTCCTGTGAACGGTTGATCCGCAGTTTTAAATCCTCTTTACGCAAGGTGATTGGACGACGTCTGATAAGTGGTACGTGAATAACGAGGTACGTTAGCAACAGAAGTAGAAGGCACAAGAATAAGCATTCTCTAACTTACGTTTATGGCGGCCCAGGAGAACCTTTACATTCGACGCCTGCTGACATCATCGGAGGAAGCGCGCAAGCTCAGGTGGGACTTAAGCGAGAATTGGTAAAGTCACTTGCAGACAAATTAGCGACTAAGAGAAGAAACCATTGGCAACTGGCGAAGAAGTTGGCACACTGAGTACACGAAAGAACTAAGAGGCGCGTTGATGAGCCCTGCTGTGAAGAGGCACCAGCAAATCCTGAAAAAAAAAGCGACACAGTCTCGCTCGGTGAACGAAATTCGCGTTATTGTGATCCGGCTTTGGGGTTCGTGGTTCGAACTCGTGTTATCATTATGAGGCTCCCTCGCCTACGCCTCCGGGTCGCCTAGAACATGGTAGCGTCGCACTAAGCTGGCTAAGCGGACCCACGCGGTCGTCCGTCTCTAACTAGAGCGCTAAAAACACACAGGACGTAGAAAAAGGAACACACACCACACGCGCTCTGGTATGTTTCTTTTTCTACGTCCTGCGTGTGTTTAGCGCTCTAAGTTTTTGTTATAATGCATTACCAACTAGCCCACCTATCCATCATTTTGCGTCCGTCTCTATTGCCGAGAGCTGCTTGTTGGTGAGGAGATGAGGCTGGAAGGTTGAAGGAAACGAGAAACGGGTTTATTTTACATATTTACTCAACTGGCTCCAGATATGGGAGCCCACTCCATGTAGGAGCACTTTAAACGTCTGACCTGGAGCACACACATGTCTGAGCAGTGAGCACACACATGTAAGCACACACATCCCGACCAAAGGTATCCACTTTTAAAACGGTCCTTTTTCCTAATTAACTAGGTGAGGGAATTTGATGGCTGTGTATCGTTCAATCATAACGGTAGAACTCTTCGCTAAATCCCACCTATGGTCGCCCCACCTAGCTGGACTTCGCCTCTGATGTCCAACCTTGCAACCCGCCTACGAAGCAATGGCGAGACAATCTGGATACTGGGGTGCACGCTGTTTACACGGAAGTCGTCGGCACTGGCTGTTTACTCTCCGTGACGGTCAACTTGTCAGTGTCGTGACACTAGTCTTCACGGCCGTTACCGCTTCCACAGAGTGCAGCGGTTGTTGCCGCCTCGAAGTGAGCGTCTTTGTTTGCCCTTCAAAGTCGGCGTCGGGCCACGTCGCCGCCCCGGCGGGCGCCGGTGAAGGGGCTGCATCGTAGGAAGCACGCAATGAGCGCGCATTGCCGTTTTGGTACGCAACAGCGTGCATTTTGTAAAGTCTGAATATTGCAAAAAGGTTCTCCCTGAACGAGCTGACCAAGTCTCGAGAGCATGCTTGCTGAAGACACCGGACAACAAGTTCCTTCGCATGTCGACTCGGTATGTTTATTCGTTAGAAAGATGTTTTCAGATAGAATTTGCGGCCTGGGAATGTATTAAACCGGGGAAAAGGAAGATGGCCAGAAGCAAAAGGACAACAATGCACCATCGGCCGTCAATTCCATCCCCATAGTCAAAATAAACGGCTTTCACCGTTACGGTTTCACTGTGTGCGGGTGTATGCAATGTCGCATTTTGAGTATAGGCCAGAAGGGAACATTTCGTGTCGTACTTAACGTGTCCTTTCTCGCTCAAATACCTCTATGGTGCGTTTCACACACACACACACACACACACACACACACACACACACACACACACACACACACACACACACACACACACACACACACACACACACACACACACACACACGCACACGCACACGCACACGCACACACACACGCACACACACGCGCACACACGCGCACGCACGCACACGCACGCACACACGCACACGCACGCACGCACGCGCACGCACGCACGCACGCACACACACAGACACACGCACGCGCACACACACACACACACGCGCACACACACACACAGACACACACACACACACCTGTATAAAGACTTATGTGATGCGCTTTTTCCGAATCCCTGGTATAGAAATCCGTACAATGCTGGCCTAGGTCATCATCATAATCATGATCAGCCTGGCTACGCCCACTGCAGGGCAAAGGCCTCTCCCATACTTCTCCAACAACCCCGGTCATGTACTAATTGTGGCCATGCCGTCCCTGCAAACTTCTTAATCTCATCCGCCCACCTGACTTTCTGCCGCCCCCTGCTACGCTTCCCTTCCCTTGGGATCCAGTCCGTAACCCTTAATGACCATCGGTTATCTTCCCTCCTCATTACATGTCCTGCCCATGCCCCCTTTATTTTTCTTGATTTCAACTAAGATGTCATTAACTCGCGTTTGTTCCCTCACCCAATCTGCTCTTTTCTTATCCCTTAACGTTACACCTATCATTCTTCTTTCCATAGCTCGTTGTGTCGTCCTCAATTTGAGTAGAGCCGTTTTCGTAAGCCTCCAGGTTTCTGCCCCGTAGGTGAGTACTGGTAAGACACAGCTATTATATACTTTTCTCTTGAGGGATAACGGCAACCTGCTGTTCATGATTTGTGAATGCCTGCCAAACGCACTCCAGCCCATTCTTATTCTTCTGATTATTTCCGTCTCATGATCCGGATCCGCCGTCACTACCTGCCCTAAGTAGATGTATTCCCTTACGACTTCCAGTGCCTCGCTGCCTATTGTAAATTGCTGTTCTCTCCCGAGACTGTTAAGCATTATTTTAGTTTTCTGCATATTAATCTTTAGACCCACTCTTCTGCTTTGCCTCTCCAGGTCAGTGAGCATGCATTGCAATTGGTCCCCTGAGTTACTAAGCAAGGCAATATCATCAGCGAATCGCAAGTTACTAAGGTATTCTCCATTAACTTTTATCCCCAATTCTTCCCAATCCAGGTCTCTGAATACCTCCTGTAAACACGCTGTGAATAGCATTGGAGATATCGTATCTCCCTGCCTGACGCCTTTCTTTATTGGGATTTTGTTGCTTGCTTTATGGAGGACTACGGTGGCTGTGGAGCCGCTATAGATATCTTCCAGTATTTTTACATATGGCTCATCTACACCCTGATTCCGTAATGCCTCCATGACTGCTGAGGTTTCGACTGAATCAAACGCTTTCTCGTAATCAATGAAAGCTATATACAACGGTTGGTTATATTCCGCACATTTCTCTATCACTTGATTGATAGTGTGAATATGGTCTATTGTTGAGTAGCCTTTACGGAATCCTGCCTGGTCCTTTGGTTGACAGAAGGCTAAGGTGTTCCTGATTCTATTTGCAATTACCTTAGTAAATACTTTGTAGGCAACGGACAGTAAGCTGATCGGTCTATAATTTTTCAAGTCTTTGGCGTCCCCTTTCTTATGGATTAGGATTATGTTAGCGTTCTTCCAAGGTTCCGGTACGCTCGAGGTCATGAGGCATTGCGTATACAGGGTGGCCAGTTTCTCTAGAACAATCTGTCCACCATCCTTCAACAAATCTGCTGTTACCTGATCCTCCCCAGCTGCCTTCCCCCTTTGCATATCTTCTAAGGCTTTCTTTACTTCTTCCGCTGTTACCTTCGGGATTTCGAATTCCTCTAGACTATTTTGTCTTCCATTATCGTCGTGCGTGCCACTGGTACAGTATAAATCTCTATAGAACTCCTCAGCCACTTGAACTATCTCATCCATATTAGTAATGATATTGCCGGCTTTGTCTCTTAACGCATACATCTGATTCTTGCCAATTCCTAGTTTCTTCTTCACTGTTTTTAGGCTTCCTCCGCTCCTGAGAGCATGTTCAATTCTATCCATATTATACTTCCTTATGTCAGCTGTCTTACGCTTGTTGATTAACTTCGAAAGTTCTGCCAGTTCTATTCTAGCTGTAGGGTTAGATGCTTTCATACATTGGCGTTTCTTGATCAGATCTTTCGTCTCCTGCGATAGTTTGCTGGTATCCTGCCTAACGGAGTTACCACCGACTTCCATTGCACACTCTTTAATGATGCCCACAAGATTGTCGTTCATTGCTTCAACACTAAGGTCCTCTTCCTGAGTCAAAGCTGAATACCTGTTCTGTAACTTGATCTGGAATTCCTCTATTTTCCCTCGTACCGCTAACTCATTGATCGGCTTCTTATGTACCAGTTTCTTCCGTTCCCTCCTCAGGTCTAGGCTAATTCAAGTTCTTACCATCCTGTGGTCACTGCAGCGCACCTTGCCGAGCACGTCCACATCTTGTATGATGCCAGGGTTAGCGCAGAGTATGAAGTCTATTTCATTTCTAGTCTCGCCGTTCGGGCTCCTCCACGTCCACTTTCGGCTATCCCGCTTGCGGAAGAAGGTATTCATTATCCTCATATTATTCTGTTCCGCAAACTCTACTAATAACTCTCCCCTGCTATTCCTAGTGCCTATGCCATATTCCCCCACGGCCTTGTCTCCAGCCTGCTTCTTGCCTACCTTGGCATTAAAGTCGCCCATTAGTATAGTGTATTTGGTTTTCACTCTCCCCACCGCCGATTCCACGTCTTCATAGAAGCTTTCGACTTCCTGGTCATCATGACTGGATGTAGGGGCGTAGACCTGTACAATCTTCATTTTGTACCTCTTATTAAGTTTCACAACAAGACCTGCCACCCTCTCGTTAATGCTATAGAATTCCTGTATGTTACCAGCTATATTCTTATTAATCAGGAATCCGACTCCTAGTTCTCTTCTATCCGCTAAGCCCCGGTAGCACAGGACGTGCCCGCTATTTAGCACTGTATATGCTTCTTTCGGCCTCCTAACTTCACTGAGCCCTATTATATCCCATTTACTGCCCTCTAATTCCTCCAATAGCACTGCTAGACTCGCCTCACTAGATAACGTTCTAGCGTTAAACGTTGCCAGGTTCATATTCCAATGGCGGCCTGCCCGGAGCCAGTGATTCTTAGCACCCTCTGCTGCGTCGCAGGTCTGACCGCCGCCGTGGTCAGTTGCTTCGCAGCTGCTGGGGACTGAGGGCCGGGGTTTGATTGTTGTGTTCATAGGAGGTTGTGGCCAAGTGCTGCACCAGGGTGGCCAATCCTGCTCTGGTGAGGGAGTGCGTTACCGGTTCTGGTCACCGGGATCAGGCCACACTCCAGGCCTGTTTGTGCAATTTTATCAACACGCGGATTTTTTTTTCTTTAATCCGGTGGAAAATTGCCGGCACCGGGATTCGAACCACGGACCTCTTGCACGCGAGGCGGGTGTTCTACCTCTACGCCACCGCTGCACCTCTGCCACCGCTGCACCCACCCAAACAAAAAGGCTTAAATGCGTCGGGTGATGTGTCTGCAAAGGTGGTTGAGAATGATAAGACAGAAAATGAAAATGTACGAAGTATGCTGAAGCACCTGATAACTACGATGCGTTCACTTCTCTGCGGATTACAGACGCCGGTTGCTAAGACCGCGCTACATGTTCTAGATGCTTTGGAACCGCTCCTCGCGGCTCTACAATAAGGCATCATGGCGCTCTCTTTTGAAAACCAATTACGAAGATCTGCAATAATGCAGTGGAATGCCAGAGGCCTACGAGGCCGCCTCGCAGACTTTCGGCAATGGATGTTCAAATACCAGTTTCCCGTGGCTGTAATATGTGAACCAAACATGACGTCTTTACTACGTGTATCTGGATATGTGCCACTGTGGTCAAGGAATGATCACAACTTAAGCAAAGTGCTCATGTTTGTTCGTCGGAATTTAACGTGCCTTCGTAAAGACATTCCTGCACACGCTTCCAACGAGTACGTTTGCATAACGCTGAAGTACAAGCGGCGCACACTCTCAGTAATTGGCGGGTATATACCCCCAACATCGAGCATAGACTGTTCATATTTGCAGTCCATACTGAAAGCTTGTCCGGGTCCCCACGTAGTCATCGGTGACTTTAATGCCCACCATCCCATGTGGGGCTCTGCTTCGACGAACGCCCGCGGTAGAGACTTGGCTGACTTCATGCTTAGTCAAGGCTTGATGGTGATCAATGATGGCTCACCGACATATCTTCGAGGCTCTTACTACAGCAGTTGTCTTGACATTGCGTTCGTTTCAAAAAGCCTGCTGTCTGCTACGCGATGGTGTACTGATCTCGACACCCATGGAAGTGACCATCTACCAACATATGTTCAGTTGAAATGGTTACATCCCCCAGCTCCGCACACTGTGCGTTCTATCGATTGGCCAACATTTCGAGAATCTGTCACCACCGCATGTCAAGCCGTCCAAGCACCATCCAATATTGAAGATGTCATCGCGGCAACTTTACGTGACACAACAAAACACCTCAACGCACCTTCACCTAGATCATCTATTGATGACCAGTACGAGCGACTTCGCGCGATACGGCGTCGAGCAGAACGGAAATACAGAAGGACCAAATCACCATTAGACGTCACTGCATCACGCCGGGCTCAGCGTCATGTCCTGCGCCACCTTGACAAGCTTGACAAACAACGCTGGAGATCATTCTGTGGCTCTCTGGATCCGAGAAAACCTCTCTCTAGAATTTGGCAAATTGTACGAAGCCTTCGCTCGCCTCCACAACAGCTTCACCCGTTCAGCGCTGTGGCCATACGGCAAGGCCGGCGTGAAGTCGAGGTCGCCGATGACTTTTGCAAATTACTCGTGAGCTCCTCGAACGATATACCAACCCATTCACGACTGACTTTCCTGTCATCTAGTGATCACCGTCTGGACGCGCCTTTTACTATGCACGAGCTCGACGCTGCGATATCTTCTTCCCGCCGATCAACTTGTCCAGGACCAGACGGAATTACATACTCCGCGATTTGTCATCTTGGAGTAGAAGCTCGAGAAATTCTCCTGGCGCTCTACAATTCTACGTGGGACACAGCAACTGTGCCTAATCACTGGAAGTGCAGTCGTCTTGTGGCTTTGCTAAAACCTGGGAAATGCCCGCATGATCTCTCACATTATCGACCAATAGCCTTGGCAAGCTGTGTCGGTAAAGTGATGGAGCGGATGGTACTGAGCAGACTGGAATGGCTACTCGAGAAAAGTGGTGGACTTCCTGATTTCATCAATGGATTCAGAAGAGGCCGATCATCCATTGACGGTGTGATCGACCTAGTATCTTCTGTTCAACAGGAAAAGAGACGCCGTCGTCTGGTATGCGCAATATTTCTGGACATCAAAAGTGCCTACGACAACGTCTTCCACCATTCGATTCTTCAGGCGCTTGAGGATATTGGTGTTGGTGGCCGGATGTATGCATGGCTGCAGAGTTACCTCAGTGGCCGCACCATTTTCATGTCCACTTCGGATGGCGAGACTGATAGACATGAAGTTCGCACGGGTGTTCCGCAGGGTGGTGTCCTTAGCCCAGTATTGTTCAATATGATACTGGTGGGCCTTGCAGACGAGCTACCTGAAACAGCGCGTATCAGTACGTACGCGGATGATATCTGTATTTGGTCATCCGGGGTCACACGTCCACAAGTACGTGCAAGGCTTCAGCGTGCGGTTACCATAACGGCGAAGTACTTGCGCCGTAGAGGCCTGCAACTCTCAGCAACTAAGTGTGCAGTCATGGCATTTACGCGCAAATCGATGTCAAATTATCCAATCTTTGTCGACGGAACGGCGCTTCCTGTAGTCACCCACCACAGATTTCTTGGCGTGATAATAGACCGCAGTCTTTCTTGGACCAAACATGTTACTGCGCTTAGGGCTAAACTGACTAACTTCATACACGTTCTTCGTGTAATATCAGGACTGAGATGGGGCCCCTCTGAGCGAAGTTTGCTCCAAGTGTACCAGGCACTTTTTGTGGGCTACTTACGTTACAGCATGCCTGTGTTATCTAACATGGGGTCATTTTGTATACGCACGCTGGAGAGCCTTCAGGCTCAAGCACTACGGATATGTCTTGGCTTGCCACGCTGCACGTCAACTAAGGGCACAATAGCGGAAGCACGGGCTTGTCCTATCGACATATACAGGTCTTGTGAACCAGTGCGAACCTATCTTCGCCTGCTAACCAGACACTCACACCATCCACTGTCAACGCTTCCCAGCATCAACCTTGACTGTGCTTTTTCTAAAGCTATTGCATGTCACGCAAGCATTGTACCTGCAAGATTCCAGGCAACCGACATCCCCGCGACACCTCCATGGACATTGCCAAGACCACGAGTGAGGCTTCAGATACCCGGAATTAGGAAGAAATCTCACGTTTCCTCCTTTGGCTTGAAGCAGCTCACCCTGTCCCATATATTTACTTTATATAGTGGGACTGTACAAGTATATACCGATGGTTCGGTCACGCCATCTGCCACAACGGCCGCATTTGTCATCCCACAACTTGGAATTACTCAACTATTTCGATTAGACCACAAATCGACATCTACGGCTGCGGAACTTGCGGGAATACGGGAGGCTGTCCGTTTTATGAGAACGCAGACACCCCATAAATGGACAATATTGTGCGATGCCAAATCAGCGCTACAGGCGCTAAAATACTTTTTAAACAAAGGACCATACTATCTGCTCGTGCTGGAAATCGTCGAACTTTATCACAGTGCCGAGTTAAGTGGCCACGTGATCACCTTTCAATGGGTGCCTAGCCATTGTGGTGTTTTTGGTAATGAACTCGCTGACAGTGAGGCAAGATCGGCCTCCTCTTCCTCTGATGAAGTACGGATTGCCTACTCGCGACCTGACACCAACTCCATGATCAAGGCACTCATGCAGGACCTTACAAAGGCTTACAGAGCCCACTCTGATAACATTCACAGACGTCTACATATGATTGACCCAGACGGTAAATTCTGTTTGCCCCCGAAGCTTACACGGAGCAAAACATCATTGCTACACAGGATTCGGCTCGGCGTTGCTTTCACCCGTCGCTACGCACACCTCATCGGCCAATCGAACAGCCCTGATTGTGTACACTGCCAGATGCCCGAAACACTGCAACACGTACTGTGCGACTGCCCAGCATATATGCTGGAGCGAAGGACGTTAGACAGTTTCTTAGCCAGCGTTGGCAGGCAACTACTGTCGGAGGAAGCTATCCTCGGTCCATGGCCTGACACTGCAATTTCAATGCGTGCAACAAAAGTATTGTTGGAGTTCCTGCAGGACACCAAGCTCGACGAGCGGCTCTAGCGAGGCAACTGTCTCATGTACATAAGCACTCACCACTTCTCTTATCATTATCATCCATTCCAATACTTTCACTCCCCTTCCCTCTTCCCCAGTGCAGAGTAGCAGACTAGAGCGCACTAGCTCAGGTCGACCTCTCTGTCTTTCCTATCAATAAATTCTATTCATTCATATTGTCTTGTTCAATGTTCAACCCCACTTTTATACTCTCTTTGTTAAAGGTAAACTAAAGGCAAATAATAAGCCAAGCTGAAGTGATAGATATAGAATAGAATCTCTAAGGCGTCAATATTATCGCGAACAGAGCATTAATAATCGAGAAATCGATGTAAATGCCGGACATGGTTAGAGACTCCCCAGGCAGATTCAAGTACTTGCCGGATGACGGAAGCACTCCTCAGTTAAATTCTGTCCCTAGTACTCAACTACCCGTTGCAAAAAACATCCTTGTATTGTATTATAGCATGAAATAAAATGCTACTTGCCCAGTTCTATTTCATTTTTAGAAAAAAGAACTCATTGAAGTTACCGTTGACAACTACACGGGCGGTCGAAATGTTTCACTTTCGCTCGACTCTGCCCCGCTCACGCTTTCGCGTTTCAGCATTTTCCTGATCGGCTAGTGCTGCGCTGGCTTTGCTGGCTCGCGAAACTCGCACAAACTGCAAGTTTCCGAGAATCCAACTTCCATGTGATGTCGTTGGATGCCCGAACGGTGTACGCCACTTGACCACAAAGCAGCTGCAGCGGCGAATCCACCGCTCAGTCTTGCCTCGGTACCAGCCGTCTGTCGGGCGCCGTTTTACTCACCGACGGCAGCAGAGGGTGGTGATGACGTGTGCATCGTCACCACTACCCCCGGTTGGGTGGCGGGAAATTTGACTTTCAAAAATAGGTATTCGGACCCTTCAGATGCAATTTCCAGTTCAGTTCAGTTTATTACCTTAAAAGTCACCCGCAAGGGCATTACATAGGGGATGGATTTTTATAAAATAGTAAAAACATCGTGAGAAATAATTATTTAACAACATGGCCGGTTACAAGTTCTGTGAACGAAGATGGACAAGTGGTAGTAGCGATGTTGGTGGGAACGCCGTTCCAGTCTGTGGCGGTACTGAAGATAAAGGAGGCTGTGAAGGTGGTTGTCCGCGCACGTGGGCGCACTAATTGAAGTGGATGCCTGGTGCGATGAGATATGCGTGCTGTTGCTGCGATGTAAGGCACTTGATTAAGGGAAGAAAAGAAGAACTTGTACAGGGAAAGACTGGAAATGCGACGTCTACATGAAAACATTGATGAGCCGGATCCTGATTTCAGAGATGAAACGCTGACGCCGTATGAGCATGAATCTAACAGCACGATTTTGAATTGATTCTAATGCGTCGGTGAGATATGCTTGATGCGGGTTTCAGATGGCTGACGCGTATTCCAGTTCCGGCCTGACAAGTTGCTAGTAATTTTACATCTGGTGTGACGTGCCGTAGATTCCGTTTTAGGAAACCTAAGGTTTTGTTAGCTGACATTGCTAGTGATAATGCTAGCGCGCCAGGACAAATCGTGAGATAGGGCTACACCTAGATATTTATAGGATTGTACTGGCTCTAATGGTGGTGTCAGTAATTGTATATGGGAAGAAGAAAGCGTTGCGACGGCGGGAGATTAAGGACACGAATGTACATTTTTTGGCGTTAAGGGTCATCATCGAATTGCTGCAACCATTCTAAGACACTAGTAAGATCATTTTGGAAATCAGTATGGTCAGAGGAGTTATTGATAGAGTGGTAGATGACGAAGTCGTCTGCAAACATGCGTATATTGCAGGAGACACACTGAGGTAAATCATTAATTATATATTAAAAATAACAGGGGACCAAGAACAGATCCTTGGGGCACGCCAGAGGTGATTGGGAGGGGAATCGATAGGCTATTGTTGACTAAAACCGTTTGTGTGCGATTAGACCAAAATTCCTTTATCCAGATTAGAACGTTAGCGTCCAAGTTCAACAGTTGAAGTTTTAGTATCAAACGTCGGTGGGATACTTTATCGAATGCATTTGCAAAATCCAAAACGATTGCGTCAATTTGTACATTGATGTCAAGGTTAGCATGCAAATCACGAACAAAAAGAGCTAATTGAGTTTCGCAAAAGAAACCTTTGCGAAAACCGTGTTGAGAAGAGGGAAAAAAGTTATTACAGTCCAAAAAGGCAATGATTTGAGAGTAGATGACATGTTCCATGATTTTGCGCGGCACGCTTGTTAGTGAGATGGGTCGATAAGTTAACGGGGAATTCCTTTGCTTTCCCCTTTCCCATTCCCCCGGTGTAGGGTAGCCAACCGGACGTTATTCTGGTTAACCTCCCTGCCTTCTTCTTTTCTCTTTCCTCCCCCTCCTCCTCCCTGCTACCTGTTTTGTAGACAGGAACGACCTTTCCCACTTTTCAATCACCCGGCATGTTTCCTGAAGATAGTGACTGCGAGAACAGTAAGGACGAGTATGATGCAGGCATGTGCCTTGGGTTTCTTAGAAGTTTAGAGTTAATTTTATCATTGCCAAATGAAGATATCTTAGTCTTCTGGATTATGGGTGAAATTACGTCAGCGCAAAATGAGATGCATGGCATGCGACTTTCAATATTGAACAAAGGTAAAGAAAAAATTGTTTAGACTTCTTTCGCGAATACTGTTGCAAATTAGGAATTAAAAGTGTCAGCACATTCAGTATCGGTAGTCACCTCGTGTGAGTCATTGGTGAGCATATAAAAGTGCGAACAGGATGAAAGTTTATTGCTTGCCGAAATTCTCTTTGGTTAGTGCGCAGCAAATTTGGGAGTTTGGTGCCATAAAAGAAACGCCTTGCGTTGCAGATAGCTATCAGACATTCGTTTTCAGCTTTGTACGAGTAGCAGATTTTCCATCCATGTGAGTTCCCGTTATTTTTAGCCACTCAGTAAAGACGTTTTTTTTTAATTATCTAGTTTTTTTTAAGGCATTAGCAAACCATTTTTTTATTACTTTGGCGAATGTGAACTTTAGGAATATACCTTGTTAGCCAAATCTGTTAACTTATACTTAAACATCGACCGGTTATCAAATATTGACTGATTGCGATACGCGGCTTCAAACGTGGGAAAGGAGGTGTCAAGTTCGCGGTTAAGTGCGTCATAGTCCCACTTTTCGTAAAGCCTTATAGTTTTCTTATGTGTCTTATTTGGTGTTACAGGAATGACATTATGGTCACTAATTCCTCGAAGGTGTGTGATAGATGGAAGTGTACTGGGATTATTAGTCAGGATGAGGTCCAGAATGGTTGCGGATTCTGGTGTGACGCGCGTTGGCTTTGAAACTAATTGTGTCAGATTAAAGTTCACACAAATGTCGATAAAATTCCTTGCCTCTGGGTGATATACTATTGAAGAATATGGTAAGTTGCTCCAGTGTATGTTGGGAAATTAAATTCCCCGAAAAGGAGGATGGAGGCATTAGGGTAGGTTGTCGTAAGTTGTATTAAGTTGTTATTGAGTTCCCCACAGAATTCAGGATTGGCATGGGGAGGCCTGTAGCAAACTCCCAGCAGCACTGTAAGTGATGATGCGCGATATAATAGCCGCAGTATTTCGAGTGTCGATGCGTTGTTAATAAATGAACACAAAAGTTGCCGGTGAACTGCTACAAGAATGCCGCCGCCCCTTGTGCCCACGCGGTCAGTTCGATAAACTTTGGAAGTCATGTAGCTCGGCCAAAACTTCGGTATCAGTGATGTCATTGTGCAGCCGTTTTTCTGTTAGAATGAGCAAGTTACTGCCTATTGACGATATGATGTTAGATACAAGCTCGCGCTTCGAAAGATAATTGCGTTCGTTAGTAAAAACTGCGGAAAACGAAAGATCATTTCTTCGTGTAAGTTCTGGTTGACTCTTTTCTATTTTTTTTTTGTAGAGGGCGGGATGATTGCTACACAGTTCCTTTTACAAAGTTACATGATTCGGCAAAAATATATCGTTTAGGACCAATGTACAAGGCTTTATAGCGCAGAGAGTATGCAAGTGATTTAGATTTGGGCGAAATGCAAAAGGGCCTTCCATGTTTTCTGAGTGAGGCGAGAGAAATCTTCACCTACACTATAATTTGTTCCTTTCAGCGTTCGGTCTTTTGACAGAAAGGCGTCTTTCGTTTTCCAATGCGCGAATTTTACCATTACTGAACGATTCCGACCTTTGGTTTGTTTTCCTAAGCGATGTGCCCGTTCTATATCTCTGGGTTTGATGTCGGTTTGTAAATGATCGTGGCAGATCTGAATTATTAATCCTTCAGACTGAGTAAAGGTTTCGTTTGTAGTGGGGCCAGTGATTCTGTAGATCAGATTATTGCGGCGCGATCGGTTTTCGGCGTCGTCGAAACGGGCCTCTAACGCTGTGACTATAGTCATAGCGTTAGAGGGCGATGTTGTCTGTAGTATTTCTATCTCTTGGCGTAGAGGCATGAGGGCCTGATAATGCGCCTCCAAGTCGGTCATGCGCTTATTAAGGTCGTTGATTGTTTTGTCTGTGGTGGTCAGGTGCAGTTTCAGACCATTTAGCTCCTGCACAAGTGTCGTTTGGCCTGCGGTTAGTTTCTGCAATTCGGCCAGTACAGTGTCTAGGCTGGCAGCACCAGGGCTAGTTTAGACGTTGCCGGATATGAGTAGTAGCAGACGGATGGCATAAATGCGCTCAGTGGCAATCACAACGCAGCACCGTGGGCTCGGGAGCTGTAACAGAAGATAATTGCTTGATTTTTTAGCAAAAAGTGCATATGTTTGACTAACCTGCATGGCGAGAGCAAAGTGGTTAGCGAACTGCACCAAGGTATATTCACCGTACCCACAGAGCTGCGTTGGCGGTGGTTGTTTCTTTATAGCTGGTAGGGCTGTCTATGGCTGTCGATTAATGGTAGGGCTGCCGATTTTCTCGTAAAGTAAGTCTTTTCTTGGCATGCAACATGCATTGCGAGGTTTCTGGAATGGTGTTTAGACAGTCCACGTCGACTTAGTATTTACCTTCAGTGTCCCTTTAAGGTCCTCAATCATTTGTTGTAACTTGTCCCCAGTGTTGCTGAACGGGACAATGTCATGTGCAAATCGAAGGTTGCTGAGATATTCGCCGTTGATCCTTACTCGTAAGCCTTCCCAGTTTAAAGCTTAAATACTTTTCCGAGCATGCAGTGAACGGCATTGAAGAGATTGTGCCTCCTTGTCTGACTCCTTCTTTATAAGTATCTTCCTACTTTTCTTGTGGAGAATTAAGGTAGCTGTGGAATCTCTGCAGATACTTTCCAAGATATTTGCGTAGGCGTCCTGTACTCCGTGATTACGCAATGCCTCTACGACTGCTGGTATATCTACTAAATAAAATGCCTTTTCGTAATCTATGAAAGCCATATAGAGAGGCTGATTGTATTCTGCGTATTTCTCGATTGCCCGATTGATGACATGAAGGTGAGCCATTGTAGAGTGTCCCTTCCTGAAACCTATCTGTTCGCTTGGTTGACTAAAGTCCAATGTTGCCCTTATTCTATTGGAGATTACCTTGGTGAACATTTTATACAGTACTGGAAGTAAGCTAATGGGCCTATAATTTCTCAATTCTTTAGCGTCTCTCTTTTTGTGGATAAGTATAATGTTGGCATTCTTCCAGTTCTCTGGGACCCTTGAAGTTGATAGACAGTTCGTATAAAGGGCCGCTAGTCTTTCAAGCATTATGTCTCCTCCATCTTTGATTAACTCGACTGGTAGTCCATCTTAATTCTCCTGCCGCTTTTCCCGTCTTCATGTCTTGCAAGGCCCTTCTAACTTCATCGCTAGTTATCGAAGAAGCTTCTGTAACCTGTTCATTACATTCTTCGAATGAAGGTATCGTGGCTGCTTTGGGTGCTGTACAAGTCAGTACAGAATTATTCCGCTGCGTTTATTATATCTTCGAGATTGTTGATGATATTACGCTGCTTATCTTTCAGTGCATGCATCTTAGTTTGTCCGATGCCAAGTTTCCTTCTCACTGGTTTCAGGCTGCGTCCATTTTTTTTACTGCTTCCTCAGTCTTTCTCACGTTATAATTTCAAATATCCCTTATTTCCTCCTTGTTGATCAGTTTTGACAGTTCCGCGAATCCTATCTGATCTCTTGAGTTGGACACTTTCATTCTTTGTCGTTTCTTTATTAGGTCCTTTGTTACCTTGGAGAACATGCCTAGTGGTTGCCTTGGTGCCTTGCCTCCCACTTCAACTGCTGCCTATTAAGTCAGCCTATAGTTACGGTTTCATTCATTACATCTATGTCACCATCATCTCTCTGTTCTAAGGCTGCATATTTGTTTGCAAGTACCAGCTTGAATTTGTCTGCTTCTACCCTTACTGCCTCTAGGTTGACCTGCTTCTCTTTGACCAATTTTGCTCTTTCTCTCTTCAAATTGAGGTGAATCCTTCTGATTTTTCTTTTTTTTTTTGTAGGACGAACTAGTGCATAAAGAAAGAAAAAAGGAAAAGAAGCACCAGGAAATGTTTAATGCTTTATCTGACTGGTTATAGATAAATACATCATTTTTTTTTTTGCACCGAGACCTGGACTTTAACAAATGCGTTTCCAACATTTCGTTTTCTTTTTCTAGTCATTATGTCTAAAGGTACCTTCGATGTTATAAATGTTACAGGGACAGTACGCACTAAATATCAACGCCTGCAGGCGTCAGGTTACGTGTGCAGGCTCCAACCTGGCGCCGCAGTAGCATGTTAATGGCTGCGCTAAATTTCATTTCACGACCTTATCTATTATGAGGACGACGTAGATTGAAGTAAACTTTAGGCCTCACGTTGCTTCCGGATGTGATATCAGCTTTATTCAGTGCAGATTACTGTTATTCAGGGCATATGTTACCGCTATTTATTGCGAAGACTTTCAGCTCACTTCTAAAGATTGTTAAAAATTATCTTGTTCGGAACGTTCTTTGGTGTTTCTTCAACTATTCCAGCAGCGTGCTCTTACATACTTCATGCTTTTCTCGAATGAGAGCACGCAAGTGAACGCGCCCGAGCATATAATGCCACAAAGAAACTTGGACGCCCGAGCATATAATGCCACAAAGAAACTTGGACGCCCTCTGAAGGAGGAAGACGAAGTGCTTCTCTTGCGGAACACATCTCGCCCGTCTCTGTGCTTTTCTGGACTTCTCACTGCACCTGTGGGGTCTACCGCCCCCTCCATCGCGGTGATGGATGTGCAACACCCCGAGGATCCTCCTGGTTCCCGTTCACCCGCGGACATCGGTTCGAGGAAGCGAGGAAATACATCGAGTGGTAGCGAGGACACAGAGCTGTACTGCGCATCAGGTGACGAGTCCTCGGAAGACGGCTTTCGACTAGTCCAGTACCGCAAGGCCAAACGAAGAATTATCAACTCATCTTCGGCGTCTAGCTCGAACACTGTGAAAACAGCGTCTCAACGATGGCCTCACTCCATCCTGTTTGTGCCACAGAAGGCTACCGACAACCTGCGCCTCCTCAACAGGCAAGCACTCTCCGTGTATCTCGAAAACACTGTGCCAAACGAGATCAAGGATGTCAGGATAAACACTAGGCGAAACATCCTGGCAATCGATATGATGAACCCGAGCGCGCTGACCATACTACAACATGTAACGCAGCTGGGAAACATCAAGGTCCGATCCATCATGCCAACGAATGGTGCCACAATAACAGGAGTCATCTACGACATTAACAATGAAATTCCTAATGCAGACCTCCCAGTTCTTATAAAACCAGCAAGTGAACGCAACGTCATTGTGCATGTTTGTCGCCTCGGCAACACACGTTGTGTGAGACTAACGTTCAAAGGCGACTGCCTTCCACCCTACGTGAAGGTCGGCCACTTTCGCCACCAGGTTCGACCGTTTATTCCAAGACCAATGCAATGCTTCAATTGTCAGAAGATGGGCTGTGTGAAGGGTGTCTGCAGAGATTCGGCCGTGTGCCCTCGATGTGCCGAACCCCACTCAGAAGACAACTGCAGCGCAATCACGTTGAAGTGTCCTAACTGTCAGGGTGATCACTGCGCCTCTTCCAAGGACTGTCCCCAGATCAAGAAAGAGATCACCATTCTTAAACAAATGGTAAGAGACAACTCTACCCACAAAGAGGCTGCTGTGAAAGTACGGTGAAGACGGCGTCACCGTCGAAGGTCTTCACGATGGAAAACATCAAGCTTTCAGGAACAGTCAACTCGTCAATCAGCATCATCAGCGGAAGTTTCCAGCCCTCCGAACACAGATGTTGGAAGGGAGAAAACTGCCACATCTCTCTCCACAGAGGAATGGCCGCCACTTCCACGTACACGACCGCCAGAAGAGCCGCAGAAGAAGCCGCCCCCAGTACAGCAAGGTGCTGTATCCGAGGAGTCGCGGAAAACAGATGAGCAAGTGATAGCACTTATTAGGCCTTTAATGAATGCCATTCGTGTGTTGCTAAGCAACATGCACACACCGTCTGCCAGAAGTGCGCTTCAAGTACTGGACGCTCTGAGTCCGGTGCTTGCAACCCTTGAGTAGATCATGGCTCCACAGCCACGGTCTTTTAGGGAAGAGGTCCCACAAGCAGCCATTTTTTAGTGGAATGCGCGCGGACTCAGAGCGCGCCTTTCAGATTTCCTTCGCTTCGTGTACGCCAATATGTTTCCCATTATCGTGATTTGCGAGCCGAACTTATCGAACACAATCAGGCTTTCTGGCTATGAATTATTTATGTCGTCCACTGTTTATGAAAACAGTAAGGTTTTGGTGTGTATTCGCCGTGACCTCACCTACACTCATCAGCCTGTACCACCTAATGACAATAATCAATATATATGCCTAAACGTAAGGAAAAAGAATTTGGCCTTTACTTTTGTGGGCGCCTACCTATCTCCGTCAAGTCGATTTGATTACAAAAGACTACAAGACATCCTTTCCTCAACCTCCAATCCCTGGGTCATCATTGGAGATTTCAACGCCCATCATACACTCTGGGGAAGTCCGATGATCAACGCACGAGGCAGAGCTCTGGTATCTTTCGCCTCCAGTAATGAACTTTGGCTGCTGAATGATGGAAGTCCTACCTTCTTACGTGGCTCCACCTACAGCAGCTGTCTTGACTTGGCTTTCGTCTCACGAAGCCTTGTCAGACGTGCAGGGTGGTTTGCGGACATAGAGACGCACGGAAGCGACCATATCCCCACGTACATCAAGATCAGAGGATTGTCCCCTTCCAAAATACGGGATACGATCCAAAGAGTGGACTGGCCTAAATTTCAGTCTATTATGGAAGAACACTGCGACGCCAATCCATCTTTCGACTTGGAAGAGGCAATCAAGAGCGCGGTGCAAGTCACTATGCGTACTCTCACATGCTCTTCGAAACTGAATGAATTTGATGTGGAACTAGAACAACTTCGAGCAATCCGACGACGTGCTGAACGAAGATACCGACGTACGAAAACAATGGACGATTTACGGACCGCCAGGCGCACGCAAAAGAAGATACAGCGCCGGTTAGACAAGCTCGAATCGCAACGTTGGACTGCCTTCTGTGAGTCGCTAGATCCACGCAAGCCTTTATCGCAACTATGGAGAACGGTGCGCGGCCTGGGAACAGCGATTCCCATTCAAGGCGCTTGTCCTCTCTCAAAAGAGATCGGACATTGACGTGGCAGAGGATTTCTGCGCCAGATTATCCGGCCAACTCACAGCTACCAACATTCCATCGCCTTCGAGTCGCTGTCCGCCACCACGTGATCACCGGATGGATCTACTATTCTCAATCCACGAACTTAAGGCAGCATTAGCTTTGTGTAGCCGCACATCAGCGCCAGGACCTGACGGAATTTCCTACCGAGCTCTGTGTCACCTGGGGGAGCGAGCGAGAGGAGTTCTCCTTGAGGTGTACAATGAATCTTGGAGAGATGGCACACTACCAACAACCTGGAAGACAAGTCGCCTTGTTCCACTGCTGAAGCCTGGCAAGTCGCCGTTGGAACTCTCATCATATCGCCCGATCGCGTTGGCGAGCTGTGTGGGCAAAATAATGGAGAGGATGGTCCTAGGACGCCTGGAGTGGTACTTGGAGTTCCACAACGCCTACCCAGATGCCATGGCGGGCTTCCGACGCGGTCGATCATCGATCGATAACGTCGTCGACCTGGTCACCTACATTCAACATGAGAAATGCCGTAAGCGACTCTGCGCGTCTTTATTCCTCGACGTTAAAGGGGCGTATGACAACGTTACGCATGAAGCCATCCCCTCTGCTCTCGCAAAGGTTGGAGTGGGTGGTCGGATGTTTAAATGGATACGGAGCTATTTATCCATGCGATCCTTTTTTGTAAGCACCGAAGAAGGCCATACTTGCCTACATTATAGCTACCGCGGCATCCCCCAGGGCGGTGTACTTAGCCCTGTGTTATTTAATCTAACACTATTTGCTCTCCTTGAGCACGTGCCAACTACAGTCAGGCTATCAATGTACGCGGATGACATCTGCGTATGGACGTCTGCAGTAACACGCCTACAGTTGCGAGCGAGAATTCAGCGAGCCGCCACACAAACTGTTCTCTACCTCCGTAATCGAGGCCTGGAAATTTCCTCAGAGAAATGCGCGCTAGTGCCATTTACGCGCAAGCCCATGGCCAACTACAATTTAATAATAAATGGCCAAATAATACGACGGGTCCGATCGTACAAGTTCCTAGGTGTCATAATCGACAGGGACTTGTCATGGAGCCCACACGTCTCATACGTGAAAAAACGGTTGACAGGCCTCTGTCACCTCAAGTTTTTCGCTGGCAAGACCTGGGAAATGTCGCCAAGTGCGATGTTGCAACTGTACAGGGTGCTTTTCCTAGGATTTCTACGATACAGCTTGCCAGCAATAAACAACACAGGTAAAACAAATCTACGCACAATACAAAGTCTTCAGGGTCAGGTGCTCAGGATCTGTCTATGCCTGCCTCAGAGTGCCTCAACAGTGGCTACGATATCAATCGCTGGAGATCACCTTGTCAGGACCCACATTGAAATTGAAGTACTCAGGACCCATATAAGGCATCTGACCAGGACTCCTCGTCACCACTTGGCCTCCCTAACAGCGGACAGACCACACACATCTTTCAGCCGGACGATAACTGCATATGATGAATCATTGCCAGCTTGTTTCACCCCGGCTGCGAGACCTTCGATTCCTCCATGGTGCCTCGCTAGGCCAAAAATCAACCTCACAATACCTGGTATCTCGAAAAAAGCTGATCTATCATCGCCAGCCCTCAGACAGCTCACGCTACTACATTTGTACGAGAACTACCGTGATTCTACGCATATTTACACTGATGGATCTGTCCTTCCAAGTAGCTCCGCGGCGGCAGTCGTCATACCAGCGAAAGCTACAACAATAAAATTTAAGACGACCCACGCGACAACATCGACGGCAGCAGAGCTCGCAGCGCTCTTTACTGCCCTTCATCACATTGGTGATGAACCACCACATAAGTGGACAATATTCTGCGATTCGAAGGCGGCACTGCAGTCTCTACTGTCACCTTTACGACGCGGACCACACGAACAACTAATATTCCATATTACAGAGACATTGCAACATATAAGTGATGCAGGCCATGAGATAACCTTTCAGTGGCTTCCAAGTCACTGCGGGATTATCGGCAATGAACGGGCGGATCACGCTGCCCGCTCAGCCCATACTGAGGAGCGCCACGTCCCAATTCCTCATTCTAGAACTGACGCAGCACGGAAGCTCCGCCTACTTGCTCGGCAGTGCACCGTGTCGCAATGGAATGAGCCACATTTAAGAAACACGCGACTGTACTCACTTGATCCAACACTAAGTCTTCGAGCGCCATCACAGCTTCGCCGTCGAGACGCCACGCTTTTATATCGACTTTGGTTGGGCGTTGCCTTTACTAAAGCCTATGCATTCCGCATAGGGATGACCGACAGCCCAACCTGTGACCACTGCGGCCATGAAGAATCAATTGGCCATATTTTGTGTGCCCGCCCGCAGTACAGTACACAGAGGGCATGCCTTCGCCACGAACTTGACGAACTGGACGACCAAGCGCTATCCGAAAAAAGAATTCTGCAACATCGAAAGGACATACCGTCACAGAAGAAGGCCGTGCAAGCGCTATTGCGCTTTTTGCGATCTACCGGCCTGTGTGAACGACTTTAACTGGAACGCCTTTTGTGTGTGTGCCTCCATGTGTGCGTGTTCTTTTTTTACCTTTATTTTTTTAACGTTATCCTCTCTGTCATCTTTCTAACCCCTATCCCCCATCCCCAGTGTAGGGTAGCAAACCGGAGACTCATATCTGGTTAACCTCCCTGCCTTTCCTCTTCATTCTCTCTCTGGACGTCCTCTACAGGCACGTGATTTAGACTCCCTCACGAGCTCACTTAAATTCAACCGAGGTCCGATTCATCGGAGCTCGCTCTGACTCCGATTCACGCATAGCCTCGGATCAAATCGATCGAGACTTCCTGCAGACTCGGACACACACTCCCGGCTGGCTCCCCACCCTCAGTGGGTCTACTCAAGCGTATAGCTTTGCCGATGCGTGCGGGATTGGTCGCGCGGGCTTGCAACATATGTTTAGCGGAACATGTGCGCGAGCCGAAATGCATCGACAAATAGCAATTTATTTTTTTTTCTTGCGTTGTTTAGTAACAGCGCATGGTCAACAAGAAGACACGACGCAGAAAGGTCTCGTTGTTTAAACATGAGTCGCGACAACTGCATTAGGTAGCGCAAAAAAGAAAAAAAGGAAAGAAAAGAAGAAGTGAGGACAGAGGGATGGCTGTGTAATCATTGTCATCATCAGCCCATTTTATGTCCACTGCAGGACGAAGGCCTCTCCCTGCGATCTCCAATTACCCCTGTCCTGCGCCAACCGATTCCAGCAATGTCGAAAATCAGAAGTTATTGGTTACGAAGATGACATAAACAGAAAAGTTATTTACGAGAAAGCGCATTGAGCACTGTATACACTGATAACTGTGCGCTCGATAGTCCGCTGAACTGTCCGGTGTGTTTCGGTAGGACTGCATAGTTTTGATGAATCTCTGTACGGTACACTTACAATACTTTCAGGGTACTCCGACGATAGCCCCCTTTGCGAGAGAGAGAAAAAAAAAAGTGCAGGTCAGCTTCCTTTCACAGCGGAAATTCTTTCTCCAGCCGCCATGACTGAGAAACTGAAACTGAAATTAGACCGGTGAACTTTCTTGCCTAAGCCACGACACGCTACATACCTCAATACTTGAAGCCCTTCACTCTAGGCAGTTCATAACCGTTTCCAGACATGCATTAGACGCGGCTATAGTTTCTACAGCGGCCAACCAACTCCATCCAGGAAAGCGAAACTGAACTGCCGCAAGTGTCAAGGCCTTGTAGCAAACGCCCGTTAGTATAACGTGACTGTTTACGCTTCACCTTGGGGTTAGTAGGAAGTGAGTGCGCCCTTAATTATCAAGCCATAATCTCGCTCGCTTCATGCTCGCACGACAGCGGGACGCAAACAGTTTGCCTCACTTACGGGCGTCTGCCAAGGGCCTTACAATTTCCTAGCGAAAATTCCACTTGACTTTAAGGGGTAGCGGTTTGGATTAGTTTGTGTAAAACGATTATACTATAGCTGATACCGGTAGCGCGAAGCAAATTAACAAGTTCCAGATCAAGAACGTTGTCATCTCGTAATCATTCCAATATACACTTGCGTTATAGTCTGAAACGTTATTGCGCTTGGTCTATTAGATGTTTATTAGTCTGACAGAAGCCGTTAGTCTAGTAGAACTATTATTTGCTACCACTGCAATAAGAATTTGCATCGGGTACATGTTAGTCTATAGGTAATCTGAATTATTGTCTATACCGGTGGGGTGCAGCTTGCCGATAGACTAGCAGGAATGGGTATAAGGCCCACCGTTAATTAGGACTTTTGTGTAGATGGTGATTTCTGGCCTTGTAAGTTGCAGTAGCAGACTAAGGTCGAGCGTATATGTTTTGCAACTTGTATTGTTATTGAAATTAAATACAATCTAATTGTGATGTGGCTCGATGTATATATATGTGAGCTGGTCGCAACAGGGCCATTCGGAAGTTACTGGTTGAGCAATGCCTCTAAAACAACGAATTAGATAATAAGAGTTGATTAATTATAACGTGAGTTTTCAACAAAGAGATATTCGCAGCTTAGTATGATTATTGGAGTGCCCTGCATTTAGATCTATTCCTAAAGTTAAAAATGAGCTATTTGAGGGATTGCACATACAGTGAAAAGATGCGTAAAAGTAATTGAAAACTAAATCGCCATTGTGTGTTTGTTAAGCTTCAGGAAATGAGCGCCAAAAATATTTTTTGGACCTCGCTATAGGGGCCGATGGGTCCAATTGGAGCCAATCGTAAATCCTAATGCTTTATTAAACTGGGCTACTGCTTTTCTCTATAAGATCGAACTAAATTATTCGGCGAATAAGCTACTAATTTTTTATGTTGAAGGTATCGCTCTGGTTGCGTTCTGCGGCAGTTTAGCTTCGTTCTTTCTTTCTTTTTTGTGGGAAGCCGGGGGGGGGGGGGGGCGAAGTTGTCCGGAAATTATCACCTTGCAGAAATTAGCAGCGTCAATTTTTTTTTCATGTCTAGATATTTAGCCTAATTAACTTTAAGAAATTAGCCTAGAAAAGATATTTACTTGCCTAATTACTACCTCGAGTAATTTTAATAACGTACGCCTCTGTGATAAAAGCAATACGGAGAAAATTTCTCCTACAAATCAATTGAGTTCGACGAAAACTCGTCCGGACGCGATTGCTCAGGGTAAAACGGGTGCCGACCAAAAACATTAAAAGAAAAGAAACCAAGACGTTTCGGCTCCCATACGGCGTCCTTGTAACGGACGCTGAACAAAAACATTAACACAAGAGAAACCAAGACGTACGTACAAGGTCCCCGTATGGGAGACGAAACATCTTGGTTTCTTTTCTTTTAATGTTTTTGGTCGGCGTCCGTTTTATCCCCGACTAAAATTGCTCGTATGTACAAGGTCCCCGTATGGGAGACGAAACATCTTGGTTTCTTTTCTTTTAATGTTTTTGGTCGGCGTCGGTTTTATCCTCGACTAAAATTGCTCCGTGTAGACTGCCTTTTTTTAACGGATTTCGAACGAATTTTCTGAAGCGACCGCTGGACTTCCTTTATAGTGTACTATAATATAGCTACAGTTACGCCAGTTCCTCTCGGCATATCCATCATGAGGTCGAAACCCGCGCCATCGGCTCCGGCGCACTGACCCGCTGTGTGACATGGGTTTCTCTCACCAAGTGATTCATTAATTCGTTTTCGTTTCTTTTGACAAAAAGCCGCACTGCCTTCAGCACAGCCCGTTGGCCCAGCTAGACCAAGCCTCACAAACTGACGTACTGAATATACTGGCAGCAAACTGAGCATGCACACTCACTCGTTGACTGGTCGCCAAAGGCGGAAAAACAAACGTTATGGGAAAAGGCCTGGGCATCAACTCCTTTTCAGCAATAAGCCTAGGTATTGTTACTATATATATATCTTTATACTAAAGCATCACTGCGCGCACAGTTCACTGCTTGGCACGTTGAGAATGACAAGCAATCTTGCGTCCCCAAAAGAAAGAACTGAAAGAACGATGCACAGTATCTACTAAAAATTGGAAAGCCAAGTTCTATATGCCCTGCAGCTGCATCAGAAGTTGAAATCACCGCTCTTGTCGGAGTCCCATCCGGACGTCTCGATCGCGCCTTCGACATCGAAATCTTCCTCAACATCGTACTGAAAGTCCGGGTCGCCGGGTTTCTTACGACTCTTCTCGAAAGATAAGCTCATCAGGTCTTTCTTCCTCTGCAACGTCTCGTCGTCCAGTTTGTTAAGGTCTTCGTCGGGGTTTACCGTGAACTCTTCGTTCACTTTCGCCAGGCACTCTTCCAACGAGTGCCCTTTCATGTTTTCCTGCAGAATGCGCAACATCTTCTCGACTTGTACCAGAGGAGCGCCGCTTAGAACCGCTGAATGCCGGTCGCGCAGCGCTTCGGCCACGCTTTTGACGTCCGAGTTCTCGAACAGGCCCCTCACAGGCATCGTCCTCCTGTGAAGCGTGCCGCTGGTCATTCCGTACACGACTACGATGGCGGGGCTGTTCAGTCGCACGCCGATGCTCTTGATAGCGATTTCAGACGATGTCATTCCTCGCAAATGTAAGGTCCAAAAAGCGCGAGAACTTTCCGGCAGCTTGCACAGAGGGGAAGAAAACTCGTCGCTGAGACCGGGGCACGGAAGACTGATCAGTGCATCACAAAAATATCATATCTTAAAACATTGAAGTCATTAGTTAACTTAAATAAGAAAGAAAGAGTTCCATGCTGCTTCGCGCAGTTTCCTTTTCAGCCTTGTTGCGAAGCAGACGATGGTAGCGTCAACAAACGACGGTGGCGGAACCTGTGAGCGGAAGTGAACAGTCCACAACCACGCGATAAGCACAACTAATATATCAGGATTCCTTTTACAAATACCAGTAACGTGATATGCTAATGTACGAAACTAAGTTTTATATTATAATAAACCGTATGAGCGCACTTTCTGTATGTAGGACACCGGCTGAGCGGTTGCATTTGCCTGGCAACTTCCTTCTATGCATGTCAAACATGGCGCACGTCAAACTAGCCAGAAAGTGAAATGGAGAGTAAATGCGCTTGCGATTAGGAGACAACGAAACATCAGGTGAGCGAGAAATCTCCCTGTAATATTCTCGGATGAAGTGGCTTCTTCTGCGTGCCGAGAGCGCTATTCTGGCGGCTGCCGCGGGTGAACAAAGCTTGCCTTTATCCTGTGACCGTAGGGCTTGTTCAAGTTCGTTCACTGTGTTTTGTCACTTGCATTCTCGTTTTTCGCGCTTTAAAAGGGTCTGCCGCGTGTCTCCGCGCTTTTCGCGCCGTCTTCGCTCGTAGGGCTCTCTGACTGTCCAGGAGCGGAGTGGCTGAGTGGTTCTTTTCCTTTCGAATTTGGCGGAGCTTCGCTGAAGCGGTGCCCCGAGCAGAGTTGACCGCGATAATTACTCCCGTCTTGTTTGCTTCCGAAATGATCGTTCGGCGGTGAGTTGTCGTTGCTGCGAGGCACGGCCGGGGACGTCGACGACCCGAGAACGCGCCTCGAGCGTCAGATTGTGAGCTTCCAGCGGCGTTCGTCCCGGATTTCGTCCGGGCTCGGGGATGACGCTCGCCGACTCCTTGTTCTCGCACAACAGTCGCCAGCGCTTCGCTCCGAATTGAATCCACGCACGGGTGGAATGTGTCGCCCCGCGAGCACTCGGTGCTCTGCTCCAAGCCGCGGTTTTCGCTCTTCAAGAGCTCCGCAGATGGTCGGTTCGTGTTGAGACATCGAAGTGAGACGGGAAGCCGCGAGCGTGACTGTCGCGCGTTGTCTCGGTCGAGCCTCGCTTTTTTTTCCCCCCTTCGGGCAGGAAGGAGCGGAGTAGTCTGGGCGAATTCTGCATGCGGTGTTTTTTTGATAGGTTCGCTCGATTTCGAGTTGCGCAGCATCCGCGTTCGATATACCGTTAAGATGTTCCCGCCAATAGCAGTCAAGGTGCACGAAATTTTAAGGGCTTGTAACGGTTGGCTCTCAGTTTCATGCACGGCCCATTCACGGTTTCGTCTTTTTTTCTTTTTCTCTCTCTCTCTCTTTCCCCTTGGCTAGAATAAAATATATAACTGCCGTTGTATCGTTGCACATTCTCCCCTACATTGCATAGTTTTATGTCTCCAATGAACCTTTTTTTTTTCCTCTTGCGCACCTATCACGCTGCTAATCAAATTATTAAAAGCAATCTACTGCTTTAGTAAGCACTGCAGCTAACAGAACATCCACAGAAATCAGTTGATCTTGTTTTCCACATGTACATAGTTCTAAATGTAAACGTTTCCTCCTAGGTGCTTAAAGGTTATGTAATTTGCCTTAGAGAGATTGCTGCTGCAGTTTATCTTTGAATCCGCATAGCGCCACAATTTGTGTGGCAGCTGCATCGTTTACCATCCTTTCATTCATTGTGTCAGGATGGGTAGCAACTCTGCAACTTGCTAACTGACGAAATCAATGCTGATTTCACAATAGGCGGGTATGTTTCAAGATGCATATTAGTGTCCTCACATTTACCCTGTTGCAACTAATCTTGCAGTCTGCCCGTGAGAATGGAACATCAATTTCTTATCATGTCTTTAATTAGTGAGAACAATGCTATGAGCGTAGATGCAGAGAATATAAAGCAGTGCTGTTATCATTCTAGTAAAATTTTATTTGAAGTTGCTGGTATCAGTTAATCTTGTCTTTGTAGATGAATATGGTTATACTAGTGATGCACTGCATTCTTCATGATGTATAAGAAGTTATATTCAACACATCTGTGTTATAAATAATGATTAGCATACTTAGGTTCAGTGCATGACAAAGGCCTCTCCGAGACATCTCCAATTACTCTTGTGCCATGTCAGCTAAGCCAATGGAAGTGAGGGAAAGTTTCTAGCACAAACAAGACAAGGACAGTAGGAATACACATGAAAGGGGCCACTGATGACTCACAACTGAGCATTTGTTCACTTGAAACCGCACGTACATATGTGTGCACATGATCGCAGTATCACAAGAAACCTGTAAAAAATTCACTTCTTTTGCCATTAGTGATAGTGATGCTGTGCTGATACTGCTTCCTTCCAGCTTGATAAAATACGCCTCTGTGATTTAACTGAAGTGCTATATCTAACCTCTTATTTTATACTGAACCTCCATCATGTTGGACCACCGTCTATTGACGTCAGTTCGCAGTGAAATCTCGTTTGTCAGACTTTCTACTGAGTTAACTTAAAATGGTCAGCAGTGCACACACACGCACACAGACACACATGCGCACACACGCACACACACAAGTACACAAACACACATGCTCATATATGATCAACAAAAAACTTCTGTACTGAAAATCTCGTGGTTCTATGGTAATGACTTGCATTATCAAGTTATGGAATGCTGCCGTCATGGAAAGAATGTCAATGCCACGTCCTTGCTTACCATCACTATAGCAAATATAAAGGCAACTATTATTTCAGGAATATAACCCCATGTTTGTCAATTTGCCGAACTCGAAAGGCTTTTGTTGTATTTAGAACATCTCTGCATAATTTGTGTGCACACCGAGCTTATAGGGACTACTGGCAGATATTTTTGAAGTTGTAGGAGTTCTACCACACGTTTCTCGCACCTAAAAGAATGATAGTTAGCTAGAATGAAGTTTAGGAAACGCTTATGAGATGCATTAATTTTACGCTGAACTTGGTCTTGAAGTGTCTCACCTGGGATCATTGCTGTAGTCATAACATCATGACACAAATGAAAATTCGCTGCTGTTGCGAAGCCATAAGGCTGGGTATCATGTATAATGGTTGACATTTGGGTCACTTGGTGCAGTTCCATGATCAAGTAGAGGTAGTGCGAAGCAACAGCCTATAAAAAAAAAAAAAAAAAAACCCTACCAAGTAGGAAAGAAAGTGGGCCATTTCGACTGATGCATTGACCGCAACAACAAGGGTGTTGCACTGGAACTGCTCATATAGGGTTCTTAGCTAAGAATATGTGAAGGTGACATTGCTATTGGGGAAAAAACAGTTTCTTTTTGTGTATGCGCATGTTTCACGGGCAGTGATGCACAGTCAGTTACCAAAGAGATGTTTCTATACCTAGCATCTCCTACAAACTTGCGGTTTGGTGCGCACTGTGATGCACTCGCATGTGCTCAAAGCAACTCGAGATTTCTGTTAGATACCTTCACTGTGGGTGAATTCCACCTCAAATGCTATCACAGTAAAAGTAAACATGAGTGCTGAATGCATTTTTCTGGCTATTAGCGTGGGTGGCAACAGGAAAAGCAGGAGCGGAGTGTGCCAGTGCATCGTGACATCATAACACGTTCACTCCTGGTTACCTAACCTGAAACTGTCGTTTTCGGAAAATTTCTGTACACTCTCCTATGAGTCTACAATATTTATTTTATGCCAAGTTTAGTGCACAGAGGCTGCTTGTAAGCGCAGGACTGACTATGCCAAAGTCTGCTTGGGCATTTAACACAAAGGATTTGTGTGGATGTTTGAGCTAACAGTGATTATATCACATACGTTCCTTCGGCATGTAAAAAAGTTCAACAGACTGTATGTTGTATGACAACCATCACATCAACTTCTTTCTTCGATCTTGTTTGCACTTATCAATTTGGTATACAACTTGCTAAACTTATGCAGTGCAAGAAACAGAATGAGTAGATGATCCTGGCATTACTTAGAGCAATTAATTTCAGTTTTGGTTTCCATAAGGATGGAGTGCAGTCAGATCTTGTTATAAAGAATGAATAAAAGATGTTTTATTATTATTAGACAAGATACAGTACAAAGAAATATTATACAGCAGGAACTCTCAAGGTCAAAGACTGTAATGTGACCTCCTGTACCGTATATAAACAAATATACAAACAGTTGCAACAGTACAAATGCAAATAATATCAGCTACAATCATGCAAGTACATAGAACTTAGGCATATAAAAATACATAGTCGACTACAAATGAATTATTATAATTATTACATTTGACTAATTAAAACAACTTATCACAACAGCAGTAGAAGTAATGATAATGGCATTATAAAAGTAAATGAAGAATGAACCATAACCAACCGAACTCTTATTCATATAGCGTAAGTATACACATGGAGGGGAAAAAAGGAGAAAAAAGACACAACTATAAGTAGTTTCAGGTGATAAAATATGGTCTTTAAATTTTTGATTAAATTCAAATGATTTACATGACCTAATATTAGGAGGTAGTGTGTCCCAGTAGGAAACGGACAAAACATGGGCACTCTGCTTGCCATAATTGGTGCGTACCTTGGGAATACTGAAATTATCGCTTAATGCAAATCACGTAAGCTTAGTATTCATTAGACAAACTCGAGGTATCTGACTGTTGCGCTGAGAGTTATGTAGTTGTCAATATAAAAACATATCAAGATTAGTTTCTCTACAGGAAGTATGCTTTGGCATTGCAATGGTTAGGACTAAAACTGACTATTCTAATAGCCTGATTTTGCAGGATTTGTAATGATTGTAGGTAGGTAGCATACATATTGCCCCAGCATGCATTGCAATAGTTAATATCTAAATGGATAAATGAGTAGTGAAAAGAGACTAGTGTTTTATGGCTAAATACATGCCGAGCTTTTAAGTGTCCTGTAGTAGTACGCACCATGACAATGCCTTTGTTATGCCATATTTGTTATAATCTCGTTCCATGTTGATATTGCCCAGCATGGGAGCAAGACATGATAAAAGCTTTGTTGTGATAACCCAACAACAGACAAATGACAATGCATAGCAATTTCACTGTTCGTTACATCGAGGTATATAAATTCTTACTGCAGTCGACTTAGGACGCCCGAACACGTGAGAACGAATTCGTTATTGTTCTGCAGACCATGGCTCTTCGTATCCTCTGTGCACATGCAAAAGACTGTGCGGCAGCCTGTGCAGCAACTGATTGCTTTGAAGAGAATCATACATGCAGTGGCCTGACCTTTTATTCTAACAGCATTTAAAAGAACTTGAGCTTACCACTGCTTTGCTTTTGCTCATATTTTACGATAAGGCAGCAGATTTATTGGTCTGCATCCTCTTATAAGCACTTGGGGACCTTGCTAGCCTGCTTTGTTCGAAAAAAGAAAGGGGGGAACATTGTCACGTGGTGCATGTTACCATCGGAGAAGAGAGTTGCTTCGCTGCCTGTCACCAAATTAAAGTCGTTAAGAACATGGCAAACCACGATTACAAGCTCTTTATTGAATACTTTAGTTTAAAAATGCAATGTGAAATTTGAGGGAAAATGAAGTAGCGGTAAGTGCTATAAATTTCTTTAGAATAAAAATGCATGTCACTCTAATTGAACTGACACATGGCTTCCTAAAGGTGCGCATAGAAGGAACACTTTGGACTGGTAGCTTACTCTTGCAATGTCCTGG
Organism: Dermacentor variabilis; assembly: GCF_050947875.1. NCBI lineage: Eukaryota > Metazoa > Arthropoda > Arachnida > Ixodida > Ixodidae > Dermacentor > Dermacentor variabilis. The sequence continues at coordinate 149,477,690 of NC_134569.1, read as the reverse complement.
TCTTCTTTGGCTAAAAGGGTATCGCTTAAAGTAATAAGTAGAGTGGATATGATCAAAGCATTTTGAGAAAGAGATGAATGTTTGATACAATCATGGGAGTTATAAAAGGAATCATCTAAGTCACATTGATTGGAATGTGCTGCACACATCACAGAAAAACCAAAAAATGATGTGGGTAACTTAGGGCAGCTGCAAAAGAAGTGCTGCATGGCCATGTAAAATATCTTGCAAAGAAAGCCTTAAAGTGGTAGGCCACACACACACGCACACACGCAAATTCTTTAAATGGAGCCAAGATTCAGATAACCTTCTTTCCTGAATAACCATGTCTTATTTAGCTTATTCAACTATTTAGAGTGCAGAAAAGGGTTCATTTTATTTTTTGCAGGTAATTTTTCTCATAAAATGTATAGTGGTAATTGCACAAGCAGTGATAAGTAACTAACTAATTGCTGAATTGAGTAAAGCTTTGGCGCTTATGTAGCTAAATGGGAGACCTGTGGAATGAACGAGCATAAGTGTGATGTGATAAATATTAAGAAAAAATGTTCAAAAAACCAAGCAAAGTGAAAAAAAGTGCCAATTTTGGCCAAATTTATTTGCACATAGAGCTGTGAATGCAAAAATATTGCATCAATTTCTTTTATTATAGCTTGTTGCACACATCTCCATGGGAGGAATGAGTGTGCAAAATTTTTTAGTCAGAATGTTCATTAAAGAAAAAGTTATCAAAGTTCGCGTAACAGGAGGTGCAGCAAAATCTTGTGATAAAACGTAATCAAATAATCGAACTATGTGAAAGACGTCAAAACTGCAGAGAGGCTTCAAATGCACCAGCTTGATAGGTGGAGCCCCCATGTGATGAGCTAGAGACTCCTTTTGTTTGTGTGGCTGCTTAGCGACAACATAAAATGAAAAAAAGTATTTAGAATAATATTTATATAAAAGAACTAGTACTGATTTTCGGAATTGCAATACGACAGTATTGGCTGGAAAACTCGCTGTAACTCTCAAACTAATGATGATAGGAACATGATTTTTTGCAGTGTGATGCTGAATGTTTGGGAATATCTAAAATGTAAAAACAAAAAAAATCAATTTTGTGAAAAAAAAAATTTATTTTTGAATGTGGCCTACCACCTTCCCTCTCTCCCTACCGTGGGGAAAACAGGCGTTTTTCATAGGTTACGCCAGATTTTTTTGTCTGGAGAAAGTACTGCACTCAATATTTTATGTAATACATAAACAAAAAGCAGAATGAATGCACTTTTCATGCATATAAGTTTTATTGACGAGATGTATGTAATAAAAAAGATACAAATGACCAGAATCAAGATTGTGGGATAAAATTGAACAATGTTTGTAAAGACACGCTTGTATCCACTAAGAAAAATATGTAACAAAAATCATGCAATATATGAAATGTATGACTGTCTAATAAGCACTATCTACGAAAAAAATATAACATTTTTCATTGAACAGGTATTCCACTACAAAAATTTAATGGCAAGCACTACAGTTGGGCGTGCCAGGCTGCGGCCGTTTATTTTCCGGGCTGGTTTGCGTCGTTGTCTCTCTCAGTCAAAAGTCTGATGAATAGGCAGCATCCTGAGACTCGCTGTTGCTTGATCCATCTATAAAATCAGCCGCAGACACAGCAGAATCCCGACATCTGCGATCTTTCGAAGCGTGTACACCGCTCAGAAGCAGCCATTTTTGCTTTCTACTTTTACGGCCACGAAACTTGGAGCACATTCAAAATTTACTGCCTGGTGTGAAAAAAATCTAACTACTTAGAAAACAAAAATATAATTCTCTTCCTTCATGTCCAATGGCACAGTGTGTCCGTGAGCGGCATGTGAGGTTTCTAAAGCGGCGTTTGAAACAATCGATAGCGTGCGGCCATTTTTGCTTTCTGCTTCGATGATCGCAGAACGTCAAAGTGCATTAAAAAATCACCGCCTGCTCGGAATAAAGCTAACTGCTTAGGTAACAAAAATACAGTTCTTTCTCCTCCCTCATGTCCAGTAGCGCAATGTGTCCGTGAGCAGCGTGGAAGGTCTCGAAAATGGCGTTTCAAGCTATTGTTAGCTGGCTAAGTATGCCCAATGGGCATGGTATGGAAAGAGTTAATTAGTTTAAGTACTACAGAGTTGTAGTTTCAAGTGAAACGTTTACGTGCTTACAGCTGTTAATAGCTTACTGTTGTTAGGTGTTTATGCACATGGTTCTTTGTGAATGCATTTTACTTGGAGTGTTCAGGTGTATCTACTACTTGACATTGCCACTGCTTTTGTTTGGTTGTATATAAATTTTTTTGTCAGCTACCTTACCTTATGTGCTGCTATAATAGTGCCTACGCTCTGTAATGCATCTTGTAAGCTTTGGCTGTAAATAAGATATACATTGGATAACAACCAGTAGAATGTAACGACTGTGAGCATATCGGTGGGATTTTACCCTATTATGCCTGGAGAGGTAGAACACATTGTACTATATTACTTTTGCTTTTTACTTGTCTATGCAGCCAGTCCAAGATTCTGCGTAGCGTTGCTGTTTTTCTTTCTAGAATTTGGTCTCTAATGTCTGAATTGTCAGACACCCACTGTTTTCTTTTTCTTTCTGAATTTATAAAGATTCTTTTTTCTCGACAAGCTTTATTACCTTTCGCATGCCACTTCTATATACATTTTGCCTATCATTTTTCCTTTTTCTTCTTTCTTCTGCAACTTCTGAAGTAAAGGCTGCTTGTGACCAAACTGAAAATTTTGGTCAGGCAAGCTCTATTTATGGAAGAGAAATTCAGGTAGATGGCGCACGACACACAGGAACGTGCAGGTGGTTGGTCGTCAGATTCTGAACTGGTTTTCTATTTTTTAGCTGTGCAGAACAGTGCATATGGAATGTAAGGACAAAGGTAAAAACAAAAGGACAGCGCAGGCTCTGTCAGCACTTGTTGTGTCGTTCTTGTTTCGTGCCTTTGCCGTGGTGTTCAGTTTCATCTGTTTTGCCCCACTAGAATGAGCTCAAACGAACTTGACAACCTTGCAGTTCTGTCTTCGTCACGCTAAGCGAATCTTTGTGGAAAAAGTTTATAGTGTGAACGTTTGTCCATTTGGTGCCTTTGCAGGCATGGAGACTTAGACACGTTGTGTTAGTATTCTGCCATTTCACGGGCTATTAATAGTTTCTCATCACCCTCTTCTCCTTGCAGAAGTCACCAGTCATGTGGCCGATGGTGTTAGACTATACAAAAGATGAATGCCAAAGAATGCTTCGGAAACTGGGTAAGTCTTCGCCACTGGACTAGATTTTTTTGCTTTCGTTATATTATTTGTAGCTGGGACTTGGTTTTGCAGCTGAAGAGTAAAACTTGGTGTCTACATTTCAGTAATATAGCATGAAAATTTCATGCTATCTATTTGAGATATTTTTGTTGTTTTGATGCCTGTAGTGCAGGGGCTTCAAGGGACTAATTCCAGTTTTGGTGAAAAGGTACAGTTGCTCCCACACACAAAGAAATAGTGCACGGCCAGCCCTTTGTAGCCTTGAGCAGCTATCGAAGGGGCCCTGAACCACTTTTTATCAAAGTCGAGAAATGCATATGAATTTCTGTGCCGCTAAGAGTACTTCAATGCATTAAGCAAAAGCCGAGTTATCGGCAATCAAAGGTCACGTATGGTCCTTTTTGCGGTGCTCCTGCTTCATCAGTGCCTTGCATTGCAAGGGCTACCGCGGAGCTCCACCTACTGAACATCACCGTGGCGCACAGATCAAATTTGATTTTGGGTAATGACATAGGTGCCACTACTTCGGGTTTTGGTGCCTATGCGGTTGTCCTCAGCAAGCCACAGTGCACTCAGTCAGCGAACTTGCCACAGCGCCCCGCGGTATTTATGCTACATAGCAAACCGCAGGTACGTGCAACTGTAGTGCGTATATGCAGCGTTTCCTTTGTGAATAACAGGACTTGAGTATGAGCTCGCTCTCCTATGCTCCAATCTGCCCATGCTTTGTGGTGTGGGCCAGCTTTGTCCTGCACCAGCTTGACCGGCCGATAGTAGCCACATCCAACTTGCGCATTTTCAAGCGCTATCAAAGATCAATACAAAGTGAAGTTTGCCAAGGTATCTAATCTCGAGCAGCCAGGAGTGTGCGCTTGCTGGCAAGCATGTGTGTGGTTTTGCATGGCTTGAGGCTACTTGAGTGTTCAAAACTAGCCAAAATTAGCGACACCCGGCAGCTATGACAAAGATTAATTCCTGCGTGGGTGGCACCAGCTGAGCACAAGCAGAAATTGGCTTCTTCCGGAAGTATGTAATTCTTATCGAAATTCAAACGCAGGCTTTGGCTTACTTCAGCCTGTTTATTAAACTGCATCAATAAATATACAATAAATTTGCAAAGTAACAGTAGGAACAAGCGCTCTGATCCAAACGCCCTTATTGATTGATGTCAGCTATTGCCCAATAGCAACCGTGTATGGGAATCTGCTATATTTAGAAATAAAGCGTCCAAAAAAAGGAGGAACGGGCTTCTGTTGAAAAGAGAATGTTTGAGGAAAAGGTGACTTCGCGCTCCACTTGGAGCTCCACTTGCCACGTATGGCTGCAAAATTTGGCTTAGATGTTCACAGCAGCATATGCTATCCGAGGACTGTTCTTTTTCCCCAAGCCTGAGTGCTGATTCAGGACAAGTACTCTATGGGGTGTCAAGGATAGTTAATTCTTTCCTTACCGGGTCAAACAAAAGTCATCAATTTGATTGATGGCCTTTTTCTACAAGTCATGAAACATTTCCTTTGGAATTCTTTTACTACCAATGCCATGCACCATCTGAAATAATGACTGAACCTTAATTATTTGTCAGATTTATCAGTTTTTGGCAAATTGGCGAGTCTGGAAGAATGAAACTTCGACTGTAGGTATCACTGAAACTAGTTTCTAGTGCTAGTGTAGCACTTCCTGAATAAAACCATGCAAAATTTGCACTTTATTTGACTCGGCAATGTAATTTTTAAATTGCACAGGTAGTAAAGACACAGAAGCTTTCTTCCGGTTGCCTGATTTTCTGATCTGACTTGTAGGCTGTGTGAACAATGTATCAAACAACGGTATATGGTCATGAGTGCGTGTTGTTTTCATAACTGTGTTTGACTTGTGGTGACGAGTGACCACGTAGACCGGTAAAGTATTGGGCTCTCGCAGGAGAGGAAAAACCAGCACTCGATCTCTTAGCATAGCATTCTTTTCAATGTGGTTCAGAACGCCAGCCCGTGCCGGAGTGTGCCAGCCACTCGTGCTTCCTGTAGACGCGAGCGTCTACGTAACTCTCATGTGACGCCGATGCTGCAGATGCTACAGAGATCTCCCCCCCAGAGAGGAGGAAAATTTGACGACCGATGGAAAGTCCACATGACGCAGCATGCCTTGGGGTTCGTCTTGGATGTCTCGTTCGGAGGCGGTGTCGAAGGATGCAGCAGGGTTGCATCGCACATTGATGGGGCTGATGGGGTGGGTGCTTCAATGTAGGCGGGTTTGAGACATTCTAGGGCAATTGTGTCTGAGCAGCCATTGACATTCACGACAAAAGTTGTCGGACGACGCTCGAAAACACAATATGGCCCGGAGTAGTGTGGCGGGAAAGGCTTTCGCACGGCACAGTTACGTACGAAAGCATGGGTAGCAGAGGTGAGTGCGGGAGAAACGTACGGAGACCTTGCTTCGTGCGAATGGGTAGGCACGGGACGTATCTGGCTGAAGAAAGCTTCCAGTTCGGCAACGCAGTTGGCAGGTGATTGCATAGGTGTTTTGGTGGTGGCGACAAAGAAATCACACGGAAGGCGTATGTGAGTGCCGTAGACTAGCTCACCACAGGAGCAACCTAGGCCGCTCTTGAGTGTGGCTCTGATGCCAAGTAAAACGAAAGGCAAATGTGGAACCCACTTCTCCGACGATTCATGTGCCATGAGGGAGGCCTTGAGATGCCGGTAAAAATGTTCAACTAGTCCATTGAACTGCAGGTGGTAAGCAGTTGTGCGAAAACGTGCTGTTCCGAGTAGTTTGATTAGTTCGTTGAAGAGTGCTAAGTCAAACTGTCGACTGCGATCAGTGAGTATTGTGGATGGGCAGCCGAACCGTGTGATCCATGTAGACACGAAAGCTGCTGCAACAGTGGGCGCTGAGATGTCAGATATAGTTGTAGCTTCTGGCCACCGTGTATAGCGGTCAATGCATGTCAGTATGTAGCAGTAACCTTTCGAAGGTGGGAGAAGACCGACGAGGTCCAGGTGTATGGTGTCAAAACGAGCATTCGGTGGAAGAAAAGACTTGGCAGGTGGAATATGGTGACGCTGGATCTTATGGCGTTGACACGACAAACAGCAGTGAACCCAATCACGAACTTGCGCGTTTAGCCGGGGCCAAATGAAACGACTGTAGAGAAGCCTCTGTGTCGCGCGTATGCCATGATGCGACAGGTTATGCATGGTTTTGAATAGATGTCTGCGAAGGGATACCAGAATGTATGGTCTAGGTGTGTCAGTAGAAGTGTCGCAGATGACGGACGTACCATGTGGGGTCACAATGACGTCCTCCAATTTCAGGGACGTTGGTGAATTCCGGAGTGTACGAAGTTCAGTGTCACGCTGTTGACTGGCGAGTAAGTCGACCTCGATGATGAAAGGTTCCCACGTCAACATAGAAACGGCATAGACACGACTCAGAACGTTGGCTGGAACGTTGTCAGTGCCCTTGATGTGGCGGAACATTGTTGTAAACTCGGAGATGTAGGAAAAGTGTCGAATCTCGCGGGGCGAGTAACAGGACATCGAACGATTAGTTGCGTGCAAAAGGGGCTTGTGGTCAGTCAAGACAGTGAATGCATGGCCTTCTAATAAATGGCGAAAATGTCTGATAGCCAGGTAAACGGCGAGTAATTCACGGACGAACACGCTGTAGCGAGACTGCGCAGGCTTCAGTTTCTTGGAGAAAAAGGCGAGTAGATACCACGCATTGTTGATGAATTGCTGCAGAACGGCACCAACTGCGGTGTTTGAAGCGTCGGTCATGATGGCAGTGGCTGGCTTTGGATGTCTAAGCAGCGTGGCGTCAGCGAGGGCAGACTTGACTCTTGTGAAAGCGTCTGTGGCCTCTTCAGTCCACTGAAGCACTTGTTTGCGTTTGTTTACGAGCAGAGCACCTAGCGGAGCCATAAGTTGTGCACAATCGGGAATGATTCGGCAGTAAAAATTGACAAATCCAATAAATTGCCGAAGCTTGGTGAGTGTGGTCGGTCGGGAAAGGTTTTCGATGACGCGAATCTTGGACAGCAGTGGTCGAATGCCGTTAGCATTGACGAATTTGCTACTGGCAGCGTTGATGACAATGCCTTCACTGGCAGGGCGGGAAAACAACAATTGCAAGTGGTGAAGATGTTCTTCTGTAGAAGAGCTTGCGATGAGAAGGTCGTCAATGTATGCAAAAACGAAAGGCATGCCTCAGGTGACGGGATCGATGAAACGCTGAAAAGATTGGACGCGTTCCGTAAGCCGAAAGGCATGCAGAGTAATTCAAAAAGACTGAAGGGTGTGGTGATGGCGGTCTTGGGAATGTCTTCTTCAGCAACTGGTAGTTGATGATAGGCGCAAATGAGATCGATCTTAGAAAAGATTGTCACATTGTGCAACGCTACTGTGAAGTCCTGAATGTTCGGTAGAGGGTAGCGATCAGGAGCTGTCACGTTGTTTAGTGCCCGGTAATCGCCGCATGGGCGCCAGTCTCCTGCTTTTTTAGGCACGATGTGAAGTGGTGATGCCTAATTACTGGAGAAAGGGCGGATGATGCCAAGTTGCAACATGTGTGCGAACTCCACGCGAGCGATCTTGAGTTTCTCCGGGGACAAACACCGGGGTCGGAAGTAGACTGGTGGGCCGTAGGTGACGATATTATGGCACACGTCATGTTGCACTGGTTGCGTCCAGTCCGGCAGGCGCGTCAAAGTGGGAAACTTGCATAGGAGCACGGCGAAAGGTTCGTCCAACATGGCAGAAATAGGCACGATCGGCGATGTGCCTGCTGATCATGGGACGCCTGCAACGGATAGCTGAGTCACGGAGTCAATCAGACGGCGTCATTGGACGTCGACAAGGAGTCCGTAGTTGTGCAAGAAGTCTGCTCCAATGACTGCATGATGGACATCAGCAACCAGGAAAATCCAGCAGAAAGCTCGTTGAAGGCCAAGGTTTAGCATGACGGAGCATGACAAGAAAACTGGAATCCTGGTGCCATTGATGGCTTGCAGAAACGACACAGGTGCCGCTTTTCGGTCGGAGTGGTGGGCGGGGAGAATGCTGACGTCAGCTCCTGTGTCGACTAAGGATCGTTGTCTCGTAACTTTGTCCGTCACATAGAAAAGGCAACTTGTATGTTGGGCCGGACCACTCGTCGCCATTAAAGGTCGGCCGGCGTGTTTTCCGTGCCAAGTGCAGGGATGCCGACAGTGACGAGCATCGTTTCCCAAACGTCGGTGGTAGTAGCAAACTCCATACTTGTAGCTGTTTCATTGCGGGTGCCTGTGCATCTTGATCTGCTGGAACTACGGCTGTGTCGGCGACGAGATGACGTGCGGCGATGTTCTGCTCCACAGATGATGCGTCCCAGGCGCTCACACTAGGACTCGAGCGAAGATTGCGCTGCTGAAGAGCAGGGAAGGGTTTGCAGAGTGGTTGTATTGTCACCCAGAAACGATGCCGTGGCAGCAATGGTTGGGGTGGCTACTTCCACGACTTTGTCAGCCAAAGCGGCAAGTCCGGTAAGGTCCATGGTAGAGGCTGTCGCCAGGACCATCTGCACGTTAGCCGGGAGTCGTTGCAAAAACAATTCGCGCAACAGCGCGTCATCGATGGATCTCGCTTTCTTTCCGAGCAGCTGCCTCATTCAGTGAAGAAGTTAACCGGGGCATCGGTCGCCGAGTTCTTCAGCTGACAGAAGCTGCTGGATGCGAGAATGCTGTGAAGCTGCTGTGTGCTTTAGCAGGGCTGCCTTGAGATCGTCATAGGCGGTGGTAGACAATGGGGAGGCAACAAATCTGCTACTTCGTCAATGGCAGCGGGTGAGAGTGCTGCAACGGCGTAATGAAACTTTGAGGCTTGAGAGCGGATGCCAGCGACTGGAAATTGCGATTCGGCCTGAAGAAACCACGCCGAAGGATGCTGGTCCCAGTACTGTGGGAGGCGGACAGCGATGGCCGAACAGGAGAGCTCACCGCATTCCTCGGAAGGGGTCTGGCCTTGGGCTTTCGTAGCGTTCGTCTGGTCCATAATCGTCTCTGCCACAGGAGCGTATGGCAGTATCATGTCCGCGGTCACCAAACTGTGGCGACGAGCGACCACGTAGACCGGTAAAGTCTCGGGCTCTCGCAGGAGAGGAAAAACCGACACTTGATCTCTTAGCGTAGCATTGTTTTTAATGTAGTTCGGGACACTAGCCCGTGCTGGAGCGTGCCAGCTGCTCGTGCCTCCTGTAGACGTGAGCGTCTACGTAACTCTCATGCTCATGAGAGTGCGAACTCTCATGTTGCTGCCGCTACAGACTAATATCAAGTGCAACTTTATTTTTCGTCTGTGGATTGCATTTATCATTGAGCGTTTTGACAGCATATGCACAAATCATTATGAGCAATCCTTCCCCTCTGGTGGGGTTTTCACTCATACAAAAGCACACAGTCGATTTCAGACTGGCCTTTGACCAAAGCTTAACTAAAAGTCTAACCTCTTTCATTTTGAACATTACCTGTGCAGTTGCCGTTAACAAAACAATACATTGTGGGGCTAGTTGGTGATGCATTATATTTCTTTTTTACGAAAGTAATCCAGCGCTACTTTTTAGGACGGGGACACAGAAAGATTTGACAGGATGGGTGCGGACTCCAACTATGTTTATTGAAAGGGACGCTCACTACATTTATGAATAAGGCGCTGAGTGCATGTGCAGTCATGACAGCAGGAAAAACTTACACACACACACTTAAATATGGTCGATTAAGTTGGAACAGACTGCATATTATCTCCCTTTGTTTAATAATCTGAATTCACTGGCATGCAGCGAGATTGATGTGGTGCTGATGCACATGTTGCCTCTCTGCATGATAAAAAAGGCTTCTGAAAGCTCGCGAGCTAATCTGTCCTTACTTCTGGTTAAATTTCTTATTTCCTCAAAAAACAAGAAAAAAATAACCAGAAGTAAGGACAGATTAGCTCGCGAGCTCGCGAGTTGGGAACTAAAAGCCAGGCACGCATTTTTTACATTTCAGATTGTTTATTTTACTCAGTATTTTTACTGTAGATAGAAAATTCGCACTTTCATTCATGTTCTTGAGCTGCTTCTTTTGAGTTTCCCATAAAAAGTCTCAAAAACTCTGTGAGCAGTTATTACTGCTTTACTTTCATTAAAAACACGAGTTATCACACTAAAACTTTGTTTCACAGTATACATTCCATTGCAACTACTAGGTCTTGAAATAAAGCTTTACAACATGAAACCAGCAAAAAGGAGCCCATTTCTAGTAGTAAGGAAAGAGTTACATGGTGGATAACACTCGCTTAATTTTGTTGCCTCCTTTGGTTTTTTACCTAAAATTGGAATAAAGATGAACTGAACTGGAGTGCTTGTAGAAACATTGCAGTTTTCTCAGGAATGTGCAGTTTTTTTTTTTTTTTTTGCTTGCAAGAGCGAACTGTGCATTCAGTGTTTATGTAAAAGGAATAAACAGGAAATTCAGTCCACAGATCAGTAAAAAGTTTGATTGAGAGGTAGTGGCTAGGAATAGCACAGCAACTCAGCAGGTGTTATTGTGTTTTCCTGCACCCTGTGTCACTTATGTGACACTCAAACTGTGACAGCAGCAAGCATGGTCATTGTTCATCAAATCCAATCTCATGGCTCAAGTTGGTCCACTCTTTATAATGCATCATTGTACATTCCAGAGCAATTTCTAATCTAGTGGTTGCATAGATTTGAAATGTGCCACAGTGTTCACATCACATGTACAATCTGATGAATTGGTGCCAACGTTAATAAAACTCCAAATTCAGTAGGCATGTCTTGCACTGAGCGATAACTTTACAACAGTGATAATCCCGTGAAAGCGGCCACCAGCAGAAAGTGAATGGAAACATAACCAAGGACATAGGATGTTTTTTAAAACCTATACACGCAGGTAGGTGTAAAAGTTTGCAGTTAAACTTTTTGAAGCTCTAGCTATCCGCAGTAACCCCGACAATTGTGTGAGCTTTCCATCAGTGGCACTGACCCAAATAGAGTTGCAGTATTTGAATGAAAATGTGGCACATCTGCGGATGTTTAAAAATATTCCATGTGTTTTTGGTTATGTTTTTATTCACTACATCTGCATGGTATTGTCATTCTGGCATTGTTCAACCATTTGCATATTCACTTTCTCTTGTGTCCAACGTCTGTGCCTGCACATGTATCTCCATCTCTATAATAAGCTCAGTTGATGTCCAGTGCTTTTCACATTTGTTTCATTTCTTTCCTTGTTTGTGTGTTCATTTGTGCTTGTGCTGCCAATATTAAATGCAAGCTGCCTTTCCTGCCATTTGTCTAGACAGCTGTGCTTTCATTGAGGTATCTCAAGTATATTAACGAAACTTGTTTCCCCAGGCATTCACCTCGTAATGCTTAGTGCTAGTTGCAAAGAATGGTTTTGACAAAGCACGTGCTGTATACTACCTGCATTCTCTCCACAAGCTGGCTTGAAATAATTTAGCCTTTTGGTCTCGTATATTTTGCTGAATGAATGTTGTTGAGCATAGATCTTCATCATCTCACTCCAGGCCAAGTACGGTTTCTGCATGCCATAAGAAATTGGTGTGTTATAGTTGAACCAAAGGGATTGGCTTCTTATTGACGACGCATCATATCTCTCTTTGCTAGGTGACTTGGAATAACTAGTTTACTCACACTACAGTGCTTTGACTTTCAGCTCATTGAGGTGGTGCTGGTAATCTGCTTGATACATTTCTTGGGTGCAGTGACTGCCCAGGGTATTACATATATAATTCATGAAACAGATGTAGGCAATGTGAATTTGCTATTTATAACTTACTTACTTGTAACTTACTTGTTATTAGCATTTAGATTGTGAATGAGTACCAAAATACAAGGGACACCAAATACTAACACTGGATGAGATTAGGCTGGCAGATTGCTCTTCCAAAACTCTATATACAGTTGAACGCCTTTATAACCAAGTACTTGGAGCTCCCAAAAGCTTTTGTTGTGCAGGTAATTTCGTTGTGAAGGTCGCACTCCGCACAGCTTGCATTAGAACTGGGATAGAATTATTCCTTCATTACACTCGTAATTTCATTGTAGAGGCGTTTGTGGCAGAAGCACTTGACTGTATGCATTTTCTCGCCAGAAAAAAAACAATACACAATTAGTTAAAGAAATGAAGGCCAAACTTTCCTTTTCCCCCATTCATGCCTACACTGTGGCACTGCTGACATTATAATTTCACAGTATCTTTTCACATTGAAGATCCTCCCCACACGAGAAGTCTTGAGAATGAAATGAGAATGAGTAACAGTTCCATAAGCGATGAAACACGAAATTATAGTAGATAGAACGTTAAGGGACAGGAGCACCCGCCATGGTGACTGTGTGGCTATGGTTTCCTGCTGCTGAGCTCGAGATTGTGGGTTCGATTCCCAGCTGTGATGGCAACATTTCAACGAAGGTGGATTGCGAGAACGATTTCTGCACCATTCTTTGGGTGCATATTAAAGAACCCCAGGTGGTTGAAATTAATTGAGTCCTTCCACTGTGGCATCCCTCATAGCCTGGGATCGGCTTTGGGTGGCTAATTTTAATTCAGGAAACCAGAGAATGGTAGCATGGTTCGAGGAGCAAACACGTACGGCATGTGATCCTGGTTGCCTTAGGGAGGAAAACCTGCGGGGACCTCCTTTGCATGAAAAGTCCTGAGAAGTAGCCAGGTTGAGCTTATCATTAATTTTGGATACCTCGTAATATTTTGTAAATAAGCAATAAACTAACCCAGTGCAATTGCTGCTGAGATCTACCGCATTATAATTGAGATGAGAAATTTGAATGCAGCCATGCCACTAGTCTGCCAGTCCTGGTGCCCTGCCCTTCCCGGCATACCTAGCCTGTGCTCGCTTATAGGAGGCATCTATTTGAAATTTCAGAATTGTAATCTAACAATCTATGTTGCTTTAATTTATTTATCCTTAGTGCTTCCAGTATTGTTCAATGTCTTTAGTTACAACATAAATGTAAGACAAAGCACAGGAGAGAGAAACACGCAGCACAAATGCTGACTCACGACGAAAGGTTTATTGCACGTGAGGGTTTCTTTCTTGGGGATATGAAGTAGTTTCCTGCAGTATTCTACTGCATTGAAGAAACATTATATATATATATATATATATATATATATATATATATATATATATATATATATATATATATATATATATATATATATATATATATATATATATATATATATATATATATATATATATATATATATATATATATATATATATATAATGTTTCGTGTATGAGTTGTATAACAACACATACGCAGCTGCGTATGTGTTGTTCTTGCGTTACTGTACTCTGATGAAGGCTGGTCCACCAGCCGAAAACGTTTAGTAAATAGGTCTTCCAAAAAGTTCCTCGTCTCTTTCCTATATATATATTTATATATTGTGATACAATTAAGCCTGCACTTAACAGTTGATGGCACCCAGGAATAAATTTTTATTTAGGACCTTTGTTACATCAAAAAGACTGAAAACATTCACGTGAATAATGGTATAAAATAATTAAAGATGTCTGCTTAGCACTTATAGACAGTGAGCCCATTGGGCTCATTTTATGTTCCGTCATGGGAGCGGCGAAATTTCTTAGCAGGTCAGCGGCATCCATCACCTGAACTGAAGCTCAGTGCACTCATATTTTACCCACATATCTCCCAAAACATTAAACCGGGTGAGACGTTGAATTCACTTCATTGCTTCAAAGTTGACTTTCAACACGTATGCCTCTATGAGTAGGTGTCAGGAAATCACAAACACTTCATTAAATTGCCAATTTAATAAAATCTAGTTTTGTTGCATCTAGATTTTGCTGTACTTTGCAGATTTCCATGGAACTGGTTTGGTTGTTTAGTGTCTCGGTGCTTGAGGTAGCTGCATTTGATGTTAGCAATGCACAACTTGCTTGGTTTTCAGGACGTATATGAGCGACTAGACACTTGCACTTTTTGTTAGCCCCACCTGTGAGGCCTCTTATACCTGTATGTAAAACAGGGTCACAGGTGCCACAAGTGAGCAGTTTTGGAGCTACTTTAACTAATTCATGTCACAGCATGGGCATGAGCCAGGTAAAAAGTTATTAATTTTTGGTTATTTCTGTCCCTCTTTATAGCGTTAGGCAAAGCCAGAAAGCCTTTTTTTTTTCCCCTCCTCATCCAGTTGCGCAATGCACAGAAGCTGTACGGCTTTCAAAGAAATTTGTCGGCTCTAGCTTCTGGGATTTGTTGAAAAGGTGCTTTGAAACTGTGGAATTATGCCTCTTGCATGTCCAAAGCGTCTTCAGAGTTTCCAGGCAATCAACGGCCATTTCCAGGCAGTTTATGTTTGTTTTGTCATTTATAGGCAGTTAGTGCTGGTGTAGTTTGTTGCACATAGCATTCACTGCCTTTATGGCTGATCCTCAATGCTTTTGTTTTTTAATTTCAACATAGTGCTACATGTGTGCAGGTGCTTGTTTCAAAATATGATCAGATACTGAACTTTTTTGGTTAAAACAGTATTGCTGAATATGAATCCAGCATACTTGTCTTGATGTTTTCTTGGTTCAAACTGAAAACACTGAGTCATAGTTACAAGTCCTTTACATTCCAAGTTCATGGTATTGGCAGACACTGTATAACCAGTGTTAGATAATTTGGGTCGAGAATTTACAGGCCTAAGTAAAAATTTAATCTGTAGTGATACTTGTCTACTTGCTGTTAAGGAAAATAGTAACGAATAAGTTTTCTTCACTGTTTCTTTCTCTTTCTTTTCATTTTCTTTTTTTTCCTTGTTTGTGTTTAAGGAAGTCAGTCTTGCTATGGTGCTTTACACTTTTCCAGTACATTTATTGCTTCTTTTTCTGCTCATGAGCTGTGCTCATATTCTTAGGCACTGAGTTCAAAGCTACAGGCAGCAGTGACACACTTATCAGAGCCAAATCGTAGTGGGTGTTCTGAGTGTGAACAGGTGTTAGGGCTGCCACCTTTTGAATACTTACTAACAGTACCTCTTTATTGCCAGTTTGGTCTGAGTGGCTATGCATTTCCCTGTGTCGCACATAACCTTTCACATGATGTTATTTTATAGCTTTCTGCTTGCATGAACTCTACTAAGTTTCCAAGCTGTATAAGATTTGTCACAACTTTGTTGTTTTTGCTTTGTTTATACACATATTTTTGACAGCAACATATACTGCCCCCCTTCCCTCCATTTCTTGGTCGTGTGTCTCTTTTTTGATCAAAGTGGCAAGCCTAGTAGGTATTGTTGTGCCTGTAAGTTCATATTTATGTGTGTGTTTGTCGGACGCCCTGGACCAGAATTGGAGGCATATGCTGCTGTGGTGTCAGCCTTCCGGGCCCAAGGGGAGCTGACCAAGGACAAGAAGAAGACTCTGCAAGAACTGAGCAATATTCTTTGGTAAGGTTGCATTTGTGAATGCAGCGGTAGAAAACAAATTGTAATAGTTATTTGATATGATGGTTGGAGATTAAAACTCTTGCATGGCTCTTTCATGTAATTGCAATAGGCAGCTGATCGCTTTATATATTCCTAGTTATTTGTAGTGCAACAGCCTTCCAATCACTTAAACAAGCTCCACATCAATCAGAGCACAAAAATGTGTTTTATGCTAGCATTCACAGAGCACTCTCTTCTGAACATTTTAATGTAAAAATTCTGAAATGCGCAGAGTAATTGCTGACCTACAACATCTTGAAGCGTCTCATTAGCATTGAAGAAAGTGCACGCACTTTCTTTTTCTTTTGTATTCATATTCATAACATGTGAATAACTCATGCTCTACGCACTACGCTTGTTCATTCACAGTGTTTGGGGCCCCGTTAAGTAAGTCAAAGTGTGTTAAGAATTGCATTTACCTTTTCCCTCATCCTTCACTTGCCTACCTCCTGACACACGAGAAAGAAGAAAATCTGCCAGGGCTAATCAGCTCATCTAATTATTATCATTTATTTGTATAATCACCATACTGTACCTCACCTTTCTTTATTTCCTGGCACATACGTGTGGCACGGAAGATCGGCAGCATGTGCCCCCGAAACAGAACACTGAGGAGAAGGGGTCATATGCGACATGGCCCCTGAGTTTGTGTGCCACTGGGCCTCTTCAATTTGCCATCTGGGACTGTCCGGGACTGCCCTAGATGCTGCATGTGCAATGCTCATTGGCTGAAAGCACCGCCCAGGGCAGTTTGGGGCTGTCAGAGTTGGATAATCGAAGAGGCCCACATTACGCAGATTTGACTAACTGTTTCCGATCTTGGAGGCCAAGATATGAATAACTTTTATTGTGTTCAGTCATGTATGCTGCTCTGCGTTAGGTGCGATGGATATTCCAGGTGGGCGTGGCAGGCGACAGTACGGTGTAACGTTTTCATGGCAAACCAAGGCACACCTTGCAGACTGACAAACTAATCTGGTAATGCTGGCACGAGTGACGGTTGTGTCTTTGTTGTTACAATGGTCTGCATTTGAGGTTTTGATGTGTGATCACACTAGGAGTTAATGGGGAATGGCGCTCCCCTCACCCCCCTTGCTTTTATTGTATCTGTGTGAGTAACAAAGGGGTGTGGAAAAAGTTAACTGATATTTTTTAACGCTATCACCAGTGATGGTCAGCATATGAAGTTAACAAAAAGTTCATATGTATCGTTTAATATTGCTAGCAATAATGTTACGTTTGGTGTACTAGCCAAAGAGCAGAGGCTGGGGTCATTGTGGTATTGACGTCAAATGACATTCCACTGAGTAAACTTGGACACTGAGATGCTGACACATTCAGCATTCCTACAAGAGGGTGCATTTCCATTCTACCCAAGTGACTGGCCCGTGATATCATTGTGAAGCCGTCTTCAGGGGCAAGTGTTATTCAAGGTGAGGGCTGATTGCGGAAGAAGGGGTGTATGCTTGTTCAGCAAGCTGCCCAAGCTGAGTGCGTCCTAGAGGCTGCTAATTACTGACGCCAGTTGTTGTGCAACATGCCAACCTATCAAGCCAGTCAAGAACTGGTTGAAAATTTTGTGGAGCGCCTTTCCTTCTGGGGGCTTTTGGTGTTCACCTCTCCCTGTCATCGCTGGAATAATGAGTATGGTGTGCTAGCTTCCACCCTTTCCATCATCTTAGGGCTGGCACGTGTGGACTGTAGACTCACACCTCCTCAGAGGCGGAGTTTTGTGACGTCTACAATACCACTGCATGGGCCGATTAGGACATAAACTGTTTCCCTAGCAAGTAATCTAGGGGAGACAGAGGTTATTTAAGCAGCCATCTTGCGTGCTAGTGTGTGTGCTCTCCCAGAATGAGTTAGCATGCTCAGTCGTCACGTAGAAGTGCTCCGAGAACGATGTAGCTGTGTGCTGCAGTGGTAACGTGTGGTGCTCATAAGTCCTGCAAGTATTAGTTTGTCTTTCCCTATTACTAAGTTTGCTTCTCCCATGCAAGTAAACCCATTATTTAGTTCCTTCAACCTCCCAACCATGTACTCGTCAGGAAAGTTTGAATGATGTTGTGGGCCAGCTTGGCCTCTGTGAGATGCGCCGCTTCGATAGTGTAAGCCAGCTTACCCAATTCAAGATGCACCAGTGGCATAAGCTAGAGCATGACCATCTGTGACGCCTGACTCTGAGACCTCGACACCCCAAATCTAACAATGCTAAGTTTAACATCTGCTTCTATTGTATGACTCTATGTGTGTCTCCTAGACATTATAGTACTAGTTCAAAACCATCAAGCCTTGTGTACACTTTTAAAGGAACACTAAAGGCATATGTTAAGTCAACATCGACTGTTAAAATTCCATTCTAGAAACCTCGCAGGGCAGTTTTTATGCCAAGAAAAGACTTAGCTTAAGAAAGAATAGCATCTGAAGAGTCCGCCTACTTAGCACAGTTCAAATTGCCTGCCCCCTAGTGCAAAGTTGTGACATTGCATATTATTTGTAAATACTTTGTAACATGGGATTGCAGCATTTACAAATATTTTTGACGTCTATGTAACGAGGTGATGGGCCTCATTCTTTGCTACAAGCAGTTTGTGTGAGCTTCATGAGCCAGCAAAGTGAGCACAATACTGTAAAACATCATTCCTACGTTTTGGAAAAAACTGAGAGAAAAGAAGTACTAACTGGGAAAACACTTGATCTGAAGTAAAGAAAGAAATTTAGCAGACTCAACTATTGTTGACATCTACGTAATGCGAAGCATCACGTGGATAGTTGTGGCACGAGATGCCGGCATGTGTCGAGCTGGTGGTGTGGTGGTGCGTGTTTTGTTGTTTTCCTGTTGCGTGGTGTTTTAAGAGGGCAACAGGAAACCGAAATGAAATCGAACTGGTGTGCAACGCCAGATGCCGCCGAAGTAAAGCATGATGTTCACACACACCGCACCGCCAGCAGCAGGGAACGGCGGCGCATTTGGATTATCGCCTACTAAAACCATGCCGTACACTACCTATGTCACTATGCACCACGCGCTGTAAAACAGATAGGTGAAGGTGCTTGTCGCAATAGATTTGGCGGCGGTATCTGTGAATGCGGCGTGCGACAACTGAAGCGGAGATTTGCTGGTACCGGAATAAGAAACTGTGCGCGCTGTCATTTTCATGTGGGATGGGCGGCTATATACTGTTCTCGATCACGCGGACCTAGCACATTTTCTTGTTTACACGGGATCTGGCAGCCGGGAAACGTATCATACGATCACAGTTTGGCAGTGTAACGAACATTGGTGCTGAAAAATCGTGTTTTCCAGGAGCATATTGACACAAGATGATTTCAAATTACACGCGCCAGCTGCTTCCTACGTCCGTCCAGCTGTTTACTGCTACCTGCGAAAGATAGCGGCAGTGAAGTGGGCAACACGGGCTCGCAAGGCACGTGCAATCGGAGCAACATGCTATGAGCGCGGGACACGAGGGAAGAAGTGCGGGACTGCGGCGAAAGAGACTGTGAATGTTTTAGCGAGGCTCTCGCTTAGCTGTTTGTCGGGCACAAGTTCGCCCAACATAAAGTTATTAAAGTAGCGTCACTCAACTGTGCGTTACAATATTAACCAATCAAAAATGAGCATAAATCTATTGGGGCATCTTTCGTGTTCTCGATGTGAACGTTGGTGCCAGGAAAACATATGTAACGGGAATGTATCAACAAGGTTCTCCTGTACTGCATGATAATGAAACTGCTGAAATGCGAAAGTACGGGCAGCTCAGAGTTGAGCGAAATGAAACCTTTCCACTGCCCATGTCGTCAAAGGCAATGCCAGAAAGTTATTTTTTCTAAGAATCGAATTGAAGTACACAAGTAGCATTTTCTTCCTTCTTATAGTGCACTGCAATGATCTTGTTATTATGAGCCGTGTACTTGGTGACAGTCTTTTAATGAGGAGTCTCTACGTCATCAGGCTAGTACTTGAATGACCCGAACCCGCCGCTGTGGCTTAGTGGCTATGGTGTTGCGCTGCTAAGCACAAGGTCATGGGATTAACTCTCAGCTGCGATGGCCGCATTTTGATAAGGGCGAAATGCACAAACACTTGTGTCCCATGCATTGGGGGCCTGGTGGTGAAAATTAATCCAGAGTCCCCCACTACGGCGGGCCTCACATTCAAATCATTGTTTTGGCACATAAAGCCCCAGAACTTTATTAAAATCAATTGAATGTCTGTGTGGAGTCTCAAATTGCGTCCTGCATTTACCTCAATTTCTCAGTTACTAAAGCTCTGTTCTCAATAATATTGACGCCTTAGATGTTCTCGAGCATTATTCTGTCTCTCTAGCTTCACTTAATATTTGCCTTTAGTGTTCCTTTAAGTGTTAATTCAGAGCATGTATTGCACATCAGATTGCCTAGTTGTGAGCTTGATGATGCAATCACCATCAGTACATGTGCACTTTGCTTGGTATCTGCAGCATATCACTAGAACGGCATCGTGCGGAGATACGGAGGGCTGTAAATGATGAGCGGCTGAACACCATTGCGGAACGGTAAGGGCTTTCCTTTTTCATGTCTCTTTTTTTTTTTCACTCCTTTGGATTCTTTCTTTGAAAGGTACCAAACTGTACCGAGTTACTCCTGTTTTGCTTGAAGTGATCTGTAGTGTTGCATATGCTTTCTATTTGCAGTGCCCAGTGCCTTTTGCTACAGAGCATAGCCATTACTTGGTAAACAGCGTAGTCATGATGTGGTTCCACTGTTCTAGCACTCAGCTTTCACCACAAAGAACCAAATGATACCAACTTTACAAAAAGAGCTCTCTTTCGAAATAAGAACACTGCTAATTCCCCGTGGAAATTGTAGGATATCACAAATGCCATTACTGCAACATCGCCAAATTCGCCTCCCTCTTGTGTGCATGGTCCTGTCCATATTCACCGTAACAATATGAATAATTAGACGAGCACAGCTATGAAATGGGTTTCAATATGGTTGAACTGTCAACCACTAAATTGTGACATTCATCACATTGACATTTAACTCTTTCCCTACCATGGGAAAAATAGGTGTTTTTTGTAGGTTACACCAGATTATTTTTTCTGCAGGAACTACTGCACTTGATATTTTATGTAATACATAAACAAAAAGTAGAATGAATGCACTTTTCATGCATAAAAGTTTTATTAATGAGATTTTTGTCATACAGAAGATATAGATTGCCAGAATCAAGATTAAACGAGAAGTAAAAGGGTTAACCGAGGGGACCGATTTTTATTAGTCATATCATAAGAAGCCAACAAACAATGATGCCAAGGACAACACAGGGGGAATTACTTGTGCTTAATAAATGAAATAAACAATAAATTAATGGAAGTGAAAGTGGATGAAAAAACAACTTGCTGCAGGTGGGGAATGATCCCACAACCTTCGCATGATGCGTGTTAACCCCGTTTCTTCTAGTTTATTACATAACAAGGATGTCGAATCCAGCAACATTCATGCCTTCAGGTAGCATGTATGGGTTTATTGATTGGTTGTCGGTTGACTCAAAAAGGTCACGTTCTTGTGATGCCTGCGGCAGAAAGGATGTTCCACATCCGCCGCCAAGGTTTGTGAGTGGGGGCGCTGGCTAACACTCCCAATGTTCTACTAGGAAAACATAAATACCCAAGAAAGTGGATGGGGAAACGGCGTCGCAGTAGCTTAATTGGTTGAGCATCGCACGCGAAATGCGAAGGTTGTGGGATCGTTCCCCACCTGCGGCAAGTTGTTTTTTCATCCACTTTCATTTCCATTAATTTATAATCTCTTTATTTCATTTATTAAGTACAGGTAACTTCCCCTATGCTGTCCTTGGTGTCAGTGTTTGTTAGCTTCTTATGATATGACAGAATCAAGATGGTGGGATAAAATTGAACAAAGTTTGTAAAGACATGCTTGTGTTTACTAAGAAAAATATCTATTACAAAAATCATGCGATATACAAAATTGATTGCCGTCTAGGACTATCTCCGAAAAAATATATATAATTTTTTCATTAAACAGGTCTTCCACTACAAAAATTTAACTGCAAGCTCTACAGTTGGGCATGCCATGTGGCAAAGCAGTTCCTCGATGTAAAACATAGTGGAATGTTGCATGTCTTGCGGTAAACTCGTTTTCTGCTTGGTTTTCCTATTGTTGTAGCAGCTCTTGCAGTTTCTATAAGTCTCCATCTCGGCAGGCTCTCAAGCAATCCAAATGACAACAAAGACGGGCCGAAGCAAAAAGCGCAACTAATGAGGCTGTGGCCGCCGATGTTCCCGGCTGGTTTGCGTCATCGTCGCTCTCAAAGTCAAAGTGCGACAAAAAGGCAGCATCCTCACACTTGATGCATCAATAAAATCGGCCGCAGATGCAGTGGAATCGCAAGATCTGCTACCTTTCGAAGTGTGCACCGTTTCCGGTGGTGGCCATTTTCGCCTTCTACTTTGACGATTGCAAAACTTCGGAGTATGTTCAAAAATCCTCGCCAAGTGGGAAAAAAGCGAACTGCTTAGGAAACAATGTAATTCTCCTCCTTCACGTCCGATCGGTGCAGTGTATCCGTAAGCAGCGCGGAAGGTCTCGAAAGCGATGTTTCAAACCATCAATAGCGGTCTAAGGATGCCCAATGGGCGAGGTTGGGAAAGAATGAAAAGACCTATGATTTACCTATCATGACCATATATTCACGGATTTCACTCACTGTATGTAATTTATGGGGTGCTTCAGTACTTTGTTTGATTTTATATAAATAAAATTTAAGTGTAGTTTAAGAACACTGGGCTATTGTCTTTGACATTCTGAAAAAGAGAGTAAGATGAATTGCTGTTTTATAGTGGCAGCTCTTATAGGTTCCTTGCAGTGACATTCATGGTTGCTTTGATGTAACATGAAATTATGTTCATAAGAATTCGACATTAAGGTACTTTTTTTTCTATGAGTGAATTCTTGATTGTAACTAGAATTTCTATGAAGTGGTGCTAGCAGTTGGCTTCTTTATTGCGAAAAATAGACCTGCTACAAACCTTTTTCCCAGCCAAAGCTTCTTAGGCGTCACCATGCTGCCATAGAGACTGCTGTTAAACTATGTTGCAGCTGCGTTTGTGCCTTGTTGGTCTCATTATGTTAAAAAAAATAACTGCAATAGTGGCAGCATGTGTGTTTCGTACTCGTGTGCAGCAGTCCGGAGAGGAGGTACTTTCACCCGTCACGGTAGCACAGTGCCTACGACATTGTGCTGCTTAGCACAAGGTCGTAAGTTTGATATTAGCTGCGGCGACTGCATTTCAGTGGGGCTGAAGTGCAAAAACACCTGTGTACTTAGATTTGCAACTGAAAGAAGCCTGGATGGTCAAAATTAATCCAGATTCCCCCACTATGCCGTGCCTCATAATCTGATTGTGGTTTTGGCACATAACACCCCACAATTTAATTAATTTAATTAGAAGGTGCTCCCTCCCTATGGCCTACTTGCAAACTGTCAGCTATGTTGCTTGGCGGCCATTTAAGTGTATTCAAAGGTTTCATTTTCCTAATAACATAATTTTGCAGACATGACAAAATGGGACAGGACATAGACAAATAAGGCATGGGTGCATAGTACTGGGGAGTGGTTGCAAAATGCCCACTAAATAAACCCAGGTGCCTGTGAAGCCAGACCGTTTCAATTCAGATGCTGGTTCTCTAGTCAGCTTGCGGGAGATTGAGCATGTGTGTGTGATAACTGGACCTAATGCTTTGTAAAGCAACCAATGCATTGCAGACTGCAATATGAAGAGGCTGTCCTAAATGAGCAAAGAAGGCAAAGAGGTCAACTGCCACAGCGGGCACTGGGCAAGAGATGGGAAAACTAAAAAGCACAAGTGATGATTCTTTGGAACAGCAATAAATGCGATGCCCCAGGTGAAAGGTTACGCATCTCAGAAGAACTTTGAATTTACATCATGCAAGCATGTTGAGTAATAGCAAATAATAACAGTTCGTCTCCACAAGTTTTTAAATGTGTCGTGTTGAAGCCCATTGTCAGGCATCAGTCGTGCTGCTGCATGCCACACTGCAAGTCGCCACTTCACATTCTTTGCATTGTGTTTTTGAGCATGCATGCTTGGCAGTCATTGACTGCTGTTGATGTTGAACAGCTTGTGTGTGTTTAATGTTATGTCCATATCAAGATGTGAAATAACTTTCTTACTTCAAGGGTAGTTTCCAACTTTGTTCAGCAGGGGTGTTTTTCTTTCTTTTCCTTTCTTTTTTTTGTGTCTTTAAGAATGATCGCAATTATCTCAAAAGCTTTGTATGGCGTATCTGTGACACTAGTATAAGCATCGGGTGTGTGAGATATTTGAGGACATAATCATGACTTCAGGAATACTAACAATATTTCAGACAAGATTCAATATAGTCATTCCAAATATTTTACATTGTTTCTTTTTCTGCTTTTTTATGAGACCTAGGAGACATTTAAAAATATATATTTTCAGCTCTGATTGTTGACTGAATTTTTCTTCGATAAAGGTTGGATACTCAGATCAGTTAGTATGTGTTGATGTTGAGCAGTGCTTCCACAATAGTCGCTCTTAGTGAGTTTTCAGCATTGTGTAACTTTTTGTTAGTCTCCCTCTCAGTGACCCCTCTCAGGGGTGGGTGGTCGTTCATGGGTCGGGCAGGCGCTGTAGATGCAAACTAATCTATTGCTTAGGAGTGGCGCATTATGAAAATGGGCCCAGGAATGTTGCCTCTGCCCCTTGAAGCTGTTCTGAAATGGCCACAATTGTTTTTTGGGGGGGTTCTCACTCATCATGGCCTCCACCTGCTGGAGAAACCATCTGAATGGCACCTGACCACTGGCGGTGCTTGTCTTTGTCACATATGATAATTGGCCACGAACGCTTGTCCAACCCTGAGAGCAAAAAAATTTGCCGAGAATCGAGAAGGTGGTGATCTCCATTTCTCTGTGGTCGGAGTGTCATGCAGCTAGGACAACATATGGCTTCATCTCTCTGTCAGACCGAAAGCTGCCACCTCGAAATGAGTGTGCTAGATAGGTGACGGAGGAGTTGGTGGGGACGAAGTTATACCTTTATAGATGAGACATATAAATACTGGAAGGATATGTTTATTTTTTTTATCTAAATGCGCAAAATACACCAAGAATAGGCACATTGAACAAAAATAAAAATATTCAGGGGAATTTTTTTCAGTGTTAGGGGGCCGCGCCAAGCAGAACCCTGGAAGCAGGCTTCACCACAATTCACGTATGACTTCATTTGGAACTTGTAGAGCATTTCTCATTGGATGTGAAACATAGGCGAACATTGCATGTGCTTTGCATTACTTGTATGATTCCACTGCAGCCAGGGATCTTGCATTTATCTGTCTTCTCTGACTGTGTATCAAAAGAATGCAAATTGTGTGCCAAACTTTGTGTTTCTTATCCAGTGTTTGTGCACTAATCCAGCAGATCATGCAGTGTTGGCCGAAAGCATTTATCAAGAAACTCTGTACTTAATAGTGAAACATGGGAAGAAAAATTTTTGTTCTGGTGTGTTGCCTACTATAAAGGGTTAAGCAGCTAGACAGATAGCACGATGTTAATGTCTGTGGTGATTCAAAGCCCTGTTCTCAAATACTTCTCGTACCCGGTAAAGAGAATGTTTTTCCCATGTTGTACTTTTGTCAAACTGATGGGAGAACTATTGATCATCTAAATGAAGATGAAAGATTGTGCAAGGCAATACTAATTGTTGCTTGTGATGTCAGCATATGCTACATAAAGCACATTATCTTAGTGCACCTGCTGCTTTAAAAAGCCTGCGATGTAGTTGTTCACCGGAATGATGCCTTGCTGGAAAGCTGTGCCAAGATAGAGTTCGTTAAGCTTTTACAGGGAATACAAATGAATAAGTGTCACCCAATTCTGTGCAGCATTGTGGGTCCCAACACATCATCCGACTGGGCCATTGAAGGCCGACGCCTGGTGCCACTGATGCCTCGGCTAGTGCCACAGACGGCCTTCAGTGCACTGGCCAACAACGTGGCCAACAGCTTGGCAAATGCTCAGGCAGCCAAGAGTGCCACTGCTGCTCCCACTACTGCTCCCGCTGCTTCCGGCGTCACTGCTTCCCTTGAAAAGGAGTTGCTTCACAGTGAGTGCCGGCCGTGGGGCAAAGCATCTGGGGCCTGAAATTCTACGCAGCTCTTTGGCTAGCAGATGACTAATTCACCTCATATAATCTTAAACACTAATTTTATCAATAATCAGTAATCAACAGTAATCAACAGTAATCAACAATAATCTTATCAGTGCAGGCCAGCCACTGTGGGCTATGTTCGGGGGGGGGGGGGGGGGGAAATAATGTGTGAGGATGCAAAAGGCATTTGTAATGCTTGGGCAAGAATTGTTATTTAACAAATGATGACAACTCCATAAAGAGTTGTGGGAAGCCATGTCATGCTCACTGTACATGCATGTGTGATGCAACCCAGTCTGCAATCAGACATCTGTGCATATCATTGCGGGATTACCGCCACAATAAGGCTACGAAAGCAGTCTTGGGGGATGGCAGCCGGTACAAATTACAGTAGCCAACCGATCTTCCGGACCTGGAGGGGACCGAAAAATAGTCCGAAAAATCTGTGAGTTGCAAAACTGAACTTTATTTTAGCTAAACTGGACTGAAAAAGTCGTAGATGATCCCTTGTTTGAAATGCCTCCTTTCCGTAACAACACTGGCTTGCATCTGTGCAAGCGTCATGTTCTCGTCATACACATTAGACAACAATATTAGAGCATTAACAATGTCTTGCCTTGGTGGTTGCGGGCGGCCAGAGGTGTTGTTGTCGGAGTCTGAGTCGCTTTGTGCTGGTGCGGTCACCTGGCGAACGATCTTTTCATCCGTAAGCTCCGTGCAAAATTCTATGTTGTTCTCGATCGCCCCAAACTCATGAAAAGTAACAGCAGCGGGAAGGTCCATCCCACTGCTGCCAAGTCGGCAATCAGCTGCTTGCCGGCATCTATGTTTTCAGCGGTGCTGTTCACCTCTTCGGTCACGGGCTCTTCAGAGTTGCAAAATCCAGCATGCCTAAAACAATTTGCAATCGTCGAAGACTGAACAGCCTTCCAGGCATCCGCTCGCACGCCGAGTGCCAAGAACAGGTTAATGGAGTACGTCTTCCCTTTGTCAAAGCACATGAGTACGCGGCCAAGTAAACGGGGCCGGTAGTGCACCATGAGGTTTTTAATGACCCCTTAGTCCGTCGGCTGGAGCACACTTGTATTCAGCGACAAGAATGCAAGACGAATAGCTTGCAGGTTGTTTACGGCACCGTGCGCACCGTAGTCGTCTACGACTGTTACCACTTGCCTCTTCTGGCGCTCAAACATCCGGTCCAGACAGCGGACATGACCTTCGAACAAGCTTTGTGTAATCCATGCCTTTGTATTGCTGCTGTACTAAACAGAGTGGTTCTTCGCAACACGGGTTTTCCGCCTTCCCTATCACTAGAAGGGGCAACTTCTCAGTGCCAACTGCATTTGCCCCGACCATGACAGTTACCCTCTCCTTACTATGCTTCCCACCAGCACAAGCCTCATTAGTAAAGGAAAGTGAACGGTCTGGCAGCATAATGAAAAATAGGCCTGTCTCGTCACAATTAAAAATGTCTGCAGGGGCATGCTCTTGTAGCAGAGCCTTCAACTTACTCGTCCAGCAGCCCGTGACAGTAGATTGATCCATGGCACCACTCTCCCCGCGAACTTTCTTGAGACTCCATGCCTTTTCTTAAACCCACGGATCCACCCATCGGTGAACTTGAAGTCCTGAATGCCCATTTTAAGCGAGCATCTCGGCTTTCTGCTTGAGCATGTTGCCCGAAACAGGGAGGTTCTTTGCTAGAACTCCTTTCAACCACAGCTGCAGGGCCTCTTAAAGCTTTGGATGTCGTCCTTTCCGGTCGTTTTTTGTAGTTTTGCAGTGCGACTGGTAGACTGCAGACAAGATCCCTTCTTTGTTTTTCACGTAATCAGACAAAGTCTGTTTAGAGATATTAAACTCCTTCGCAACGTCGACTTGGATCCATCCTTGCTCGATAAGCCTGATGGTGGCGACCTTCTTGTCCAGCGTCTTGGTTGAATATTTTCCACGCTCCTTTGACACATTCGGTGGAGGCAGGTGAAGAGCAGGGGCCATAGCCTCGTAAACACGTCTGCATTGCGCTGAATGAATGGCCGCAACGCACCGAAATAGCGGTGATATGTTGTACGGCGGCTAGTGATGGCAGGCGAATATTTCAATTGCAATGTGCTGGATAAAAGCCGGCGGATCACTGCTGGACAAAAACATGCGCGACACCGCCTACGACGCTGAGGCGAAACTGATGATGGTGGTTATCGTGAGCATCACCTGGCATTCATAGGTGGTGTCCAAAACTGGCCGTGCATGACGAGTTTCCGGTTCTCAAAATCGCTTCCAGCGCAGGGTACAGGCAAAAGCATGGCCTTTAAGTTCGGTGTTTCTTACAACAGGTGCCACCATTGCCGCATGGATATGTGTGCCTCCTATACTTGCTAATCAAATTACTATACTGATCCAAGCCACTTCACGTCCGATCCGAAGCTTGTCAGGCGGCTCAAGATTCAAAATGGCGTCCTCCCTAACTCATAGCGCTGGTCCATCACGGCAAACTTAGTCCGGAAAATTGAACTTCTGGCTTTATGTTGTCCGAAAAATCGGTCATGAAAATGCATTAGCTCTATAGGAACCCTGATGGTGCATTTATGAAGTCCGCAATGTCCGTCAAATCCAAATTTTTGGAGTCCGAAAAATTCGTCGGCTACTGTATAGTACCTTGTTCTCGTTTGTGAGCTCTGGCTCCTGTTTCACTCATAGGGGGTAGCAGCATACCCACTACATAGTTCTCTGAAGAATAATCCAAGAACCCAACCCGGCACTTAAGAATACAGTTAAACCCTAATGTAAGGCTTTTCGTTACAATGAAATTCTCACTACAACAAATTATTTAACTTTTTATAACCTCTTGCCCGTAGAGCACCATTTATTTTGAACCCGGATATAATGAAATGCATTTATATGTGCTTTGGTTACTGTGGACTTTTGTTAATTCAACTGTGCTCAATTAGATTTTTCGGTTAATTCGATCGCAACCAAAGGTCCCGGCCAGCGCCTATGCATTTCGATACGCCCAAGCTTTTGTTATATTGGTATGAGTTTTGGGCCAAAGTGGTGTCAAAGCTGCTGATGCCAGCTTCCGTGTCATTAATTTTTGTGCATTTGCAAAAGCAACTCCACATATACCGTATTTACACGATTATAAGTCTACCTGTGTTTTACAATTTGAAAATCTTAAGTGGGGAGGTCGACTTACAATAGAAACCAAAACATAGCATCGAAAAAAAAAAAGTGAGACCAACAGGATATCAGGGGAGCTACAATGTAGTTACAATTTTATGTTTGCTCTACGGCCCCACCCATAGCTTTCCGCTATCCCACGCATTTGTTCTCTTTTCAGAAGGGTTTTTCAACATTTTTTAGAGTTTTACAGCGCACAGAGCACTCGTGGGGGGCTGTCAATAGTTCATGAAAGTTCCGCTGGTCCATTTGCGGCGGCACCCTCAGAACAGCGGCATTTCCGGGGGTATCGGTAGTTCAAAGAAGAGCAGACGCCACTCGTGTGTTTCTCTTTTCCTGTCGCTCTTTAGTTTCATGCGTCCGATTTGACTGCCGGCGACGTGCTACTTCCGTGCTTCCTCAGTCGTCATGAGTGCTCCGAGTCCACTAAACATTCGGTGCTCGTTCACAGCAGCATTGAAAAGAGCTGCCATCCTTTACGCTGAAGAAACAAATAACTGTGCAGTGGGCCGCAAGTTTGATGTTTCTTAATGGGTGGTGCGAGAGTAGCGACGGCAGCGAACCAAAATT
The DNA here is from genome assembly GCF_050947875.1 of Dermacentor variabilis. Lineage (NCBI taxonomy): Eukaryota > Metazoa > Arthropoda > Arachnida > Ixodida > Ixodidae > Dermacentor > Dermacentor variabilis. The sequence continues at coordinate 149,447,936 of NC_134569.1, read as the reverse complement.
TTCACCTGTGGTGGCAAGCGAAGAGGTTTCCGCCGGCCGAAATCGGGACGCTTTCCGAAGCTGAAGGCCAAGTACGTCGCCGAAATGCATGATCGGTCCCTGCGTGGACTTTCGGCATGGACTTTTGTATGTATGCAAATGCACTTATGTATGCAAATGCCCGATCTCGCTGGACGACGACGTGCTGTGGGACCGTAGCAGCAATGACCATGCCAGTTACTATAGTGAAACCTCATTAACCCGTAGTTGGCCGGAGCTCAGAAAAAGTATGTACTAAACGGTAGTACTGTTTAACCGAAATAGCATGACATTGCCCACTTACCTGTAGAAAACGAAACACAGAACTCAGAGAGAGTGTGATGAAAGGGAAAAAAAAACATTCAGTATTTATTCACTTCGTGCGACAAAAGTGTTATTTTCGTTTGATGCCGCGGCAGCCTAGCCCGACGACAGCGGCCTCAAACTTACTGAAGCTGCGTGCCAGCTTTTCAGCGAGCCCCCTCTTCTGGGCAAACACTCGCATGGCAGATTCCTCGTTGGCATTACGTATTCTCCGTGCATGCACGCGGTAGTGCTGTAGAAGTCCTGGGACGCCTTTTTCATTGCTGGGGGCTGTTCTCGTTGCGACGATTGCATTCATGAGGCTGACGTAACATGCAGCTTCTGCCACTGTCGGGCCTGAATTGCCCATGTTGCCCATGAATTGCCTTCCGTGTCATCCTCATCACTGTCGCTAGTCGACACTTGGCACGGCACCAACAGAGGCAACGATGGCGAAAAGTCGAACCTCATAGCCGACATCTCTTCGTGGTCGCAGCAGCACTGCCGAACTACTTCTTCGCATTCTAAATGCCACACACAGTAGTCAACAGCAGATCCCTCTCGCATGCCAATGCCTACTTCATGTGACGTTCGACAGCACGGACGATGTCTAATTTTTCTTCTATGCTGAGCGCCTGGCATCTTTTTTATCCGAGCTTCGGCATGACGTGAATCCTCGCTTGCACGACACCACAACGCTCGACGATCTCTATCACAGTCTCGAAATGATGTTGATGTTCATGTGGCTTCACGCGCAAACGCACAGGGCGCTTGGAGGCTTTTGTTCCGATCTCTGAGGCTTATTGTTCTGCCGGGCCGCCTAATAGAGACGACACACTGCCGTGTTTGTGCGACGAAAAGTGGAAACACTACGTGTTAACCGATACGTACGCAATAAGCTGGTAAGGTTTATGCGGATACAAAACACATTATGTTCAATGGTCGCTGAGTCGGGGGTTTGACTTTACTACTTTTAACATGAAACTACTGTTTAAGCGGGTATGGTTTAACGACGCTTTACTGTAATACATTTTTGTTATGGAATGCGCCCGCGGGTATGCTCTCATTTTTTTTTCTTCTGTCACAGGCAATATGGGGGGGGGGTTTGACTTACATTCGACTTACAATCGTGTAAATAAGGTAAGGACTACTGATATAATGACCGATTTTCGCAGAACTATTGAGTTCATTATGAACGGTTTCGGCTGTACTGCCATTAATGAGTCACTTGTTCAGCACAATGTCGTGCTGCTCCACCACCAAAGATGAATCAGGGCCATTAATTGCCTTTGGATTAAATTTTCAACACTAGGGGGAAGTAGAAGCCTGGAAAAAACATGTAAACTAGTATCATTAACCGATTACAGTGAAACCCCCATTATACGACTTTCTCGGGACCGTGAAAAGGCGTAGTAAAACCCGAACAAAAATTATGCCTATAAAAATACTACTTATTTCGCGTGACAGATTTACGAGAAACTTCAGTGTAAACTACTAACATACTCTACAGGGCTTAGAAACCCAAATTCCCAAAAATGTAAATGCGTTAAGAATTAATGCTGCAGTACAGGTACCAATCATGCTTTATTCAAACGAACCTTTAAGGCACTCCACTGTCCACTGCTGCGATTTCTGCCTGCCGGCGCGAACATTTAAAGAAGTCGGTAAGTTTCTTTTGGACCTTGTTTGATCCGTGAACCAAGAGCTTTCGCTCGAGTTGGGCAACGTCCAAAAGGAGGTCCTCTGCGGCGTTGTGTGAACAGATAAAGTTCCGGATGCCGTCTATGTGCCGTAGCACCTCGGCGAACATGGTAGGCACAGGCACGGCATCTGTGGCGCCGTCATTGTCCTCGTCGGATGCCGCAGCGGTGTTGGCACTAGGCAAAGCCTCCTTGATGGTGTCATCCATCGACACCTTGCTGCAGATCGCAACATTGTCGTCGGCCTCCACTTACACGACGAAGGTCGTGGTGAGGTTTAAACGCTCGAAATCGTCGGTGGTGAAGCTTGCATCAGCCTCGAGCGGCATCAAGGTGGTTGCATCCCCAGCAGAGAAGGCAGTCTCTTGCTTAAAGCCATAGTGCTTGAATGAGTTAGCGATTGTGTTTCGCGACACTGCATTCCACTAACTTGCAATAAAATGCATGGCGTCAAGCACAGTGATCTTTCTTTCCGACTCGCTGCGCTCCATAGCCGCCAGCCGACGCTGCACTAACCGCTTCCGGTACCCTTGCTTCATGCACTTAATCATGCCGGCATCCAGCGGCTGCAGCTGGCTTGTGCAGTTGTGTGGAGAAAAAACAACCTTTATGTTCCTCAGGCTGGCCTTATCGGGTGGGTAGCACGGTGTGTTGTCCACGTAAAGCAATATTTTCCTCACCTTAGCACCCATTTTGTTATCCAGCTGCTGGAAAAAATTGCTGAAGAGCGAAGACGTCAGCCACGCCTTTCTGTTGATGTTGTAGCTGCACGGCAGCATCTTCAAGTTCTTAAAGCATCGTGGCTTTGCAAACTTTCCAACAACAAGCATGGGCAGCCTCTTGGAACCGTCATTGTTAGCACAGAATAGTGCCGTTACACGCTCTTTACTATGCTTGCCACCATGACAGCTGTCACCCTTAAACGCAAGGGTTTGCTCGGGCTGCATGTATGAGTTAGCGATTGGTAAATGGTAAAAAGTACTGCTCTCATCGGTGTTGAAAACGTCGCAGGGCTTGTATGCAGCAATCATCTCTAGCAGCGACTCCATCCACTCATTCACCGTCGAAACGTCCATGGAAGTGCTTTCTCCGCAGGAGCGGCTGTGCACAATCCTGTTTCGTTTTTTAAAGCAATCCAGCCACCGGTTCGATGCCTGAAAGTCGTCGATGCCCAAACGCAATGCCACAAGATCTGCCTTTTCTTTTAGAATGAATGGCGCCATCAACGTTCATCACAGAGCTCCGTGCTTGATGCAGCCATTTGAGGAGAACTTTTTCTAACTTGTCATGCTGTCCTTCTTTTGCCGCTATCCGCTTGAGCCTGAACTTGTTGGCATTCTGCAATATCTTCGCTTTGTTTGCTACGATCGTCTTAAGCGAAGATTTGGGTATGTTAAGGTCCCGGGCAATGCTGGCTTTCGTGGCTCCATGCTGCTTTTCTGCTTCCTCGATAACATTCAGCTTATCGCCGAGCAATAGAACTGTCCGCTTTCGGGACATCATGCGTCGCATTGGTCCACACAACTCAATACCTCTGCTGAATGCTGGTCGCTAGAATTACTACAAAGAACACGTACGATAAACCTAGGCCTCTCTGTGCTACCTTGTCGGCGATCTGCTGCTGGGAAACTGAAAGGAGAGAAAAGCTTCCCCAAAGCGTCGAGAGGTGACGCCGTCGAGAAGAGAGGGAGAAAGTGATTGTGGAGAAGAAAAGGCACTATTTCAGCACAGCGAGCATCGCGGGTGGCTGCTGGTGGGGGAGAGAGAAATGAACGATGAGATGAGGCAAGGAAGAAAGCTGTGCCGGAGCGAACCGGTAGAGCGGTGTCAAGCGCTTCGCATACAGAGAGGCAGAGCGAAGGAAGAGACCCGCGGCACTTTTCTTTTGTCCGCCGTTCTGTCCCGCTCTTCGCGAGGGTGGTCGTATAACGCGGGTCAGGCGTAAGATTACGTCGGATAACCAGGGTTTTTAATGCATTGTTTCTATGGGGACTTCGCCGGGACTGCGCTAATCCGTCGTAAAACCCGCGTTGTCACAAAATCAGGGGATGTGTAACCGGGGTTCCACTGTAATTTATTTTCAGAATCAGAATGGCGGGCAAAGAAAAATTCACCGCTACATAAAAAAAATCGGCAAATTTTACATGTTTTCTTGGAATTGTTTTGGGGCTTACAGGGTTAAGCAAGGTGCTGAGAAATCATCTGAATTTCTGTTGAGGCTGGTACTGCTGCAACATCAAACAATAAATGCACATTCTAAGCATTTGTAGGCAAAAGGCAGCATCGAGCACGTTGAAACTTCTAATAAAGCCAGTGCTCAGATGTTTGCACAATAGACCATTGAGTGGTTGTAAGGTAAACCAGTGGAAGCTTTCCCTAAAACATTGCTGGGCCTCTTGTCTCACAGTTACTGGAAACGGTCCCAGCACAGCCATGCCATCATGTTCGGGGCTCAACGGTCCAACGACGTCACCTCGACCACTCCAGGCCACTGCAGTTGTGCCTCCCAGCGCAGCGTGGATGCCACCAACCACCACTGGTACGATGGCAAAAGCACCGAGCCCAGCTGGTGTGAAGACAGAGCCTCTGCCGAGTGAGTACTGTGCTCTTCGGGCTCCCAGCGACGGCCTCGGTAACACCGCATGGCAGATTCTGACATTTGCAGCTGTTGAGTTCAATCCATTTTGTGCATGCAACGTCTCTTAACAGTTGTCTTTTTCCTGCTGTTTAAGTTCCCACTGCTTTACCTTTCTGCTCTCTACCACCACCTTTTGCTAACTTTGTGGTCTAGTTATTTTTGCACTGTTACGTTTTAGTATTGTTTGTTAGTTGCTGCTATTGTTTGGTTGCTAATATGAGCAGTGAGAGAAGTCTCTCTAGACTTTGTAGCATCGCCTGCTATACAGTCGACGACCGATAATTCGGACTCCACGGGGAAGGTAAATAAGTCCGAACTATCCGATTTCTGAAAAAACAAATGTATCAGAAAAATAAAATTTTATTTTTACGTTTTAAGGCCCCTGTGCAAGAAACGGGTCAATTTGTTGCTGCACGCACTTCCGCTTACGTGCAACCAAGTATCGTATTTACTTGCATAACGATCGCACTCTTGTAATGATCGCACCTCTGAATTTTGTTGCCAGGATTCGCTCTTTTTTCTTTCCTGTGTAATGATCGCACCCTGAACTTGCCGCAGTGGTATGTCGTGTGCCTAGTCTAGCTAATGATGATCGCGCTTACCATCTGTCTATTGCTGTCGAATGCTATACGAACGACACTTCAAGACATACCAAGCGGTCTGCACGCACCAAACATTCTTAAGCAGATGCCTCATTTCATTCCTTTCATCGCTTTTCGCACTTCCATGAAAAAAAGAAAGCTACAGCCAAACTTGCCTTAGTTTTAGTATTTGTAGGCTTTTTAATGGTTGTGGTCAACAACAAAAAAGGCGCCTTTTGATTCTTGTCATTTGCACTAGTGGGCACGCAACAAATCGCAAGTGGCGACGATAGTAGCCACGTTTACACTGATACATTAGAAGCGTACCCTATTCATACGCCGACATTTGTAACACAGCTAAGATATTCGCCCACCCTTAGCGGAAATGTGCCGTATTAAAATAGTAGTGGAGACAAATGCCGCAGTTTCCGCAGCATGTCTGCCACGTGTTTCTATGTCACTGGCAGCTAAGCTTGCCCATATCTGTTTCTGTCCCCTCAAAGTGGACATGGCTACATTATTGTCGCAAACTTGCCGATATTAACGACATTATTCATTACTGATAAGGAAGGAACTGTTTCAGTGCACATAATGTACTCACAAGAAAAAAAAAATCGCATTCGGTGCGTTCAGCTTGCTCTGCCAGCCGCCATTTTTGTTTTGATGTCCCGCACTGTTACAGCAGTAGGCACCTGTACCTGTTATCATCCCGCAGCAAATGCGGGAAATCTTTGTTTTATTTCTTTTCGCGGAAAATTTAACATGTGTAATGATCGCACCCCTGAATTTGCGTCAATCTTGTTTCCAAAAAAGTGCGATCAATATGCGAGTAAATACGGTATAGCTGTGTTTCTGCCACTTTTGTGCTGTCACTGTGCACGGATATAAGGACTGCAAAGGCTCGCATCAGATCCGCATATGGACACTCCGGGAGCACACAGCACAGCATCATCACAGTCGCTGTTTTCCGGTGGGAGAACTTGCTCAATTATTTCGTCATTGTTCAGTTCGGCATGCGACAACGCCGCGCTATTGACGTCTGCAAAATCTTCAAACGTAACAGCGGCAGAAATCGGCACACCGCAGCCTATCAGGTCATCAATGATGTCCGTATTTGAGCTCGTTGTAGTAGGCGGCAGCTCAGGCTCATCGGTTGTGGAGTCGGGCTCATTCATACTGCAAGGGCACCGTTGCTGTCGTTTGACACAGCCTGCTGATAAGTTCACGAGAAAGACTTCTTAGAGTCAGTAGGGTGCTGTCTGGAACACAAGCTAAACAAAGAAGCATAGAGTGGTAGGACGCTATCCAAAAGGCAAACTCGTCAAACAGAATGGCGAGAGCAGGCCATACGTAGGGTTACCGGGATAGGATGTGATGACCGTGATCTTGATGCAACCTATGATTGAGACAAAGCCTCCAAGATTGGCATTTGCAGTTAGGTCTCTGAGGCGTAGTGCTGTGACCAAGGCAAAGCCTCAGGAATTACCGTCTAGTATGTAATCTTCTCGTGTCTCTGAGGCCATACTTTGTCTTGTCAAAGTTGCCAGAGCAGATAATGGCGGCAGAGTTGGCGTATGCTACAGCCGCAGACGGAGTCCAGATACTAATCAACTGTAAAGCTGGCGGCTGTCCGAAATATCAGTCGTCATTACACATTAAGTGTATGGGGCCACTGACGTTATCGCAAAGCTGTCTGAATTACTGAGCATGTCCGGATTATTGGTGTCCGGTTTATAGGTCGGCGACTGTATATGGAATGGACTATACACCATCTGTTGATGGACCGGTAGTAATAAAGCATTTAAGTTTAACCCACTGTTGAAATAAGGGATAGGAGTGACCACACTTTCGGTAAAGCTCCTGCTATAGTAAGCTCTGAGGGAGCATTTTGCTTGGTTCTGACAGGATTACTATATGATGGGGTTCTTCTGTGCTTCATTATTTTGCAGCAGTCCCAGATGTTTCTCAAGCAGATGAGGACAACGCCACACGCAAGAGGAAGCGCTCCCTCAGCTTGGACTCCCTGCCATCGCCACTAGCTGGCAACGCAACTGCTTCAATGGCTGTGACTAAGCCTGCTTCTACCACTGCCCCCGCCACCGCTGCCGCTGTGACTACTCCCGTGGCCACCCCTGCTGCGGCTACTCCTGCACCTGCCCCTATCGCTGCGCCACTCACACGAGTTACCAGCAATGGTCCTGTTGTGACAAAGGTGGTGGTCCCAACATCACTTCCTGGTGCCACTGCAGCTGCCTCACCAGGCATAATGACAAAAGTAGTTAACCTTCCATCGGTGTCCACTCCGCAGCTCAGAGTTCCCATGGCGCCAACGCAAAGGACAACCAGTGTGCCAGCAAGCTCTCAAAAGGTGGGCCATAAGTGTCCCTTTACTTCGGAGCTGGTGCCTCTTATCTCAATGAGGCTCTTCAATTTGTAATCCTGGGCTGCCGAGGTAGGGCTTTCAGCCAAAGGGAGTGCAGCACACGCAGCGTCTGGGGCAGTTTGGGATGGCAAATAGAAGAGACTAGCTTCTTTTGTGGTTACTAATGTTTGCTGTAGTATTTGTTGAACGCATTGGGCAGCTGCCTTGCTGCAGTATCGGAGCAAGAACTCTGCAAGAAACTCTCTCAGTTATGCAACCCTTGAGAGGAGTAGCCAGCTTGGGAACTGGCTTTCTTCATCTTCATTGTGCTGGTATCGTTGCAAAACTAATCAAGCTTTTCTGCTCATGGATAAGAAAGCCTGCTTACGGAACTTATGTTACAGCAGAGGGAAGCAATGTACAAGAGCTGTGGGAACTGGATGAGGGGGGAGGAGGGGAAAGCATACATCAATTTGTCGACCCCTGCAGAACACCAGAATGCCATTCTGGAATGTCTGGTTTCTGTAGAAACACATGTGGGAACCTGTGGTGTAGGACTTCAAAGGAAGGTACAGCAAGAACTAAACATGAAGGGATCCGCACTGGTCAAACAACGGATGTCTTAGCAGGCTGGAGCCAATGTTCCGACGAAGGGGCTTGTCTTTGTCGGAGCAATGTGTTGGCTCCAACCACGTGTTCAACCGCTGCTGATCACTTCGTCTCCATTTTCCTTTGAGCCACTGTACATCTAAATGTAAAGGGGTTTCGCACATACGTCATCTTTTCAGATTGATGAAGAAACTATGTATAGTGTTGTTTCCGACAAACCTGCCCTCAATGCACTTGGGAGCAGCAGCCTCACATGCTCTCGTTGAGCAGCTGGAGTTGCCAAGGTTCAGCACCTTATTCTTCTCCAGCCATGGAGTACTTTTTTTTTTCAGCTTATAGACAGACAGTTGCCCTTCTCCATAGGGAATTCCATGAGACCACGATGCATAATGCCACCATCACATATGCGTGATAACAAATGCGCGATTCCATTATTGTGGGGTATTCTCCCCTTGTGCCAAAGAGGTTAATTTCTCCCTCCCATGATGAACACCCCACAATCTTGGGGAGGGCAAAATATGTTTGGCTATCTCTGAGGGAAGGGCTGTCTTATTCGATAATTGGTATCAACCACTGAGTGTATACTCTTAGCCTGTGATCCTTACCTTTCTCTTCCCAGTTATCGAGAGAACAATGTCATAGAAATGTGCTGCGTAAGTGCTAACCTTGCTCGTGCTTACTCTGCAGGTGATCCTGGTGTCCACAACAGCAGCACCTGGCTCCATGTCTTCAAACCTGCTGCAGCCCCCCCTGAGTGTGCCTGTGGTGAAAACGGTGTCGGCACCGGGCACGACACCACTCGTGCACCAGGGCAAGGCACCCATGGTCATGGGCCTACAAGCCTCCTCAGCCAATCATCCCTCCTGCTCTTCGCCCGCTGCTTTCACCAGTGTTGCATCTATTGTCAGCGCTCCAGGTGTGTGGCTTATGATTTTCACGATCACACTTGTGCCATAGTGTAGTCTACGATTGTGCAGTCTATTGCAAAAGAAAGGAAGCCACTGGGAGCATGTGCCTGGAGCCAACTTCTTGACCAGGGGACTTGACATCATCAATGCAAAGTCAAATCTCCATGTTGAAATGTTCGCTCCAGGATTAGATTTCGCTTGTTTGGCCACTGTTGCTCAATTGGAGCATCTGCTCCAATTGCTGCTACCACTTCGTCTTCTTTAGATTAGTTCTCCTTCTTGAACTTCGCAGCAAAACCACCATGCCAGTACGTCAGAGTGCTATGATGAAGTTGAAAGTACTGTCGAACACACTTATAGCAATATTCAAGTGCCACAAAAATTCTGTTGTTATAACCAATAATTGTTATAACTCGGCTGCATGAAAAAAATCATAATACAAGGATCAGAGCTGTTTTGAGAAAACTATAAAGCAGGGAGGCCAGTGCCTCTCCCCACCACCTTCCTCCATCTGGCTGCTGATTCTGTTCACACATTTAATTGTATATCTCTGCTTCCTGCACGCTCCGATCGCGTGTAACAAGCTACGGCTGTCGGCATTTAAGAACGGCACTGTTATAACAACTACACGGAGAGGTTACAGGTGGCAAGCGACATGTGAGCTCTGCTGATGCACCGCTTCGGTGGCCCCAAAAGGGGGCCTTTTAAAAAATGTGAGGAGGTTTTCGGGGCAGCCTGTCAGCTGTATTGGTTACAGAAGGGCCATCAACTAGACATGGAAGTGCCAAAAGCTATGGAAGCAGGAAACACGTCATGGCCACCATGTTTTGACGTCACTATCGGTAGCGACTGCACTCCGTGAAAGGTCCGTGCACCACAAGTTCACTATCTGTGGTCCGCGTGTACAACATTTCAACGAATCCACATTTGCACCCACCGAAAAATCAACTAACTACTACGCACAAACCATTTGGCATGCAGTAAGCGACTACAGCTTAAGCGTGCAGCCAGTATGTTAAGTTCAATAGCGGCAGGCTGGGGGAGTGATCGCGACTATACTTAAACTGAAATTTCTTTTAGGCGGGCACACATTTACGAGGGTTGGCTGTACCTAATTTTGTTCCTATGGCTGGCTCATCAGTGATCGGTCTCAAGATCACACGTATGTATTAGATTGACGGATGTTGAAGCGGTCTTCGGATCTGCGGGCGACCAGCCAGCAACTATCGTGAACATGCATGCTAAGTTAATGCATGTGCGGGCAGAAAGCAGCTCACATGTGGGCAGAAAGCTCGAGCTACGTGAATCTGTGTGCGTGTGAAGCACTTAACATGCGTATCTGATACAACCTGCATGCCTTCCGCTGGCTAATTGACCTGATCTTCACACATGCTTGCATGCTTTCCTGACATGCTGCTTTTGTTGTTCCTTCTGTCGGCATTGCATTTACCATTTCGATAGGTCCCGTTGACCTGGATGACCCTTGTACCGATTGAGACTGTGCGCCGTGGGAACGCTGTGCACATCAGCGTAGAGACCACGGCTGAGACTTTCATCGAGTACTGTCGCCGACTGATTTTTCGGACTCCAAAAATTCGGACATGCTTGCTTATTCGATCTGCTTCGCGGCACTGCCATTCTCCCCATAGACCCATAATGTACAACTGCCGAAAGTTCGGACACCTTGCAACCTCTTGTCTGATTTTTCGGACACTCCTTGAGCCAACTCGATCGAGAGCACCATGCACTGGCTCTGACCGATGCGTGGTTCGACTTGCTGAACGCCATTCTTGTTTTGAACGGCGCCTCCTTGCTGCCCCACAAAGTGGTGCTACTGCAAATCCCCGCTCATCATCATTGTTTCTGCCTGGTTCGTAGTTACAGCAGTTCCGGTTTCAGCTTATTAAGCCATGTCAAGACAATCCAGCAGTTGATTTGTTTCTTTCTTCGTGCACGACGCTGCGAGTAGGTCATGTTTTTTGTTTGTGCGACTGGCGTCAGCGTGACGGCGTGGTGATGTTTGCTTTGAGTGCTGCGTCGAGGTTGCGGTAATTCAATGCGTCATACGGAAACATCATGTCAAGTGTCTAATGGCGCTGACAGTGCCCGCGCAGACTGCGCTGGGGAATGCCGGCAAGCGGGTGCTGGTAGGCCTAGGATTTGTCGCCTTCCGATGTGCTCCCTACTGACGCCGAAAATGTTCTGCCGAGACCTGCGCAGTGGTTGCATTGCGATTCCGGACACAGTCTCATTTGACAGTTTCACAGGTGCTGATACTGCTGTACTAACATGTGCAGAATTCGACAATGGCGAGATCATTCGTCAGGTTTCTGCTGCGCCGCCGGACGATGACGCACCATGTCCTACGCTGCCGTCGCATGCGGAGCGTGTACAAGCAGTGACTGTGCTTTCAGCCGCCTATAGTGACCGTACGACCCTCTCCGAGATTCAGGCTTATCTGAATGCGCGTAAACGGAACAGCTTGCAATGGCGCATTCAGGATTTCTTCAAGCCACTGCTGAGCCCGAATAAGTGCGTGAAAATAAACGATTTCTTTTTTTTTTTTTCTTAGTCTGCTGTTTTGGACACCTGTTTTTTCAGACATTTCCGCAGTCCCCGTGAGGTCAGAATAAACGGTCGGCGACTGTATACCGAATATTCTAAAGATGCAAGACAGTCGAACCCACTTATAACGAAACCGGTTTTGACAATACATCAGTTATAACAATGAGAAGCTGGAGCCCCATCAACTTTTGTATGTTTTCCATGGTGAAATAACCCGCTTACTACAATGCCCCTAAGTGTCTGAGCCGAAAGGTAGTGAAATGCGAAATCATTAAAAAGAAAAAAAAGAAAACGAGAAATTCGAGCCTCTGCATGATGGGCTGTTGCTTCAACAGCCACTGCGCGTTCATTTTCCAGCCATTTCCGCATGCCTCTCTCCCGTCACCCTTCCACCTCTCCGGACATGAATGGGTTGCGCCCATAGCTCTAAGCCGCCCCACCCTCCAAAACAGGAATGGATTGCACCAACTGTGCTGCTCGCATGTTGCTTGCTGGCTTTTTATTCAGCGCAGTTCTGCTAACAGCCTATTCGCTTGCGTTTGTCTTTGTTGGTTGCGTCGAAATTGTTCCTGGCCACGCGGTTGCTCAGCCTCGTTTGACCAACAGTTGGTTTGACTCACCGCCGAAATGGGAGATGGCTGATGCACCCGCTGATCATTGGCAGTGAACGATGTTGCCAGTTAAAAGAAAGCGCACGGCTATAGATTTGGAAACTAAGTGCTTCTAACTGATGAGGTGATCATCGCAAGCGTGCTTGCATCGGATAGAGACAGCGACGACGGCAGCGATGGCGGCAGCGATGACGCAGTAGAGCAAGCTGCCTCAGCGTTGTCTTCACAGGAGGCCCAGCAGATGATTCAGTCCCTCCGGGGCTTCGTTTTCATGACGAACCTTTCGCTGCACTATGTGGAGCACCTGGATGCCTTGAAGAAGGATGTTGGCAAGCTTCGCTTAAAGCATGCTAGGCTGACGGACATAGGGTTTCCTCGTGCAAGCCAGTGAGAAGTACGTGGCGAGGTACTTGTGACGATCTTGCCTCAGCCTTTCTTCTGGATTGCTCAAGCTGACAGGCTGCCGTGGCAGCCTTCTCGCAATTTTGAAAAGGCCCCTTTTGGGGCCACCAAAGCGATGCTTCGGCGGTGCTCGCATATCATTTGCCACCCATGACCCCTCTTTGCAGTTGTTATAGCAGTGCCATTCTTGAACGCCGACAGCCATGGCTTGCTAGACGCAGTCAGAGCACCTAGGAAGCAGCTAAATGAGCGAACACAGTCAGCAGCCTGATGGAGGAAAGTGGTGAGGAGGGGCACTGGCCTCCCCACCATTATAGTTTTTACAGATCAGGTCTGTCATCCCCCTATTTTGATTTTTTCATGCAACCCGGTTATAAGAATTATTGGTTATAACAATGGAATTTTCGTGGCACTTGAATATTGTTATAAGTGGGTTCGACTGTAGTAAATACAGGGTGTCTACCAACTGGGAAAACCGGGAATTCTCAGGGATTTTGAGTAGTCTGGAAAAACTCAGGGAAAACTTGGGGAATTTGTGCCTCTATCAGGAAAAATTAGCTGTAATTTTATTGAAAGCGGTAATGCTGGCTCGAATAACACAGGAATTGTAATGAATCGTCTTTGAGGTCCTGTCGTCGGCTGGAGGAGTTGCCAGTGTACTGTCAATGACCTACTTTCCGGATTCACGATAATTTGGTTGGCTTCGCGGCACCACCACGTACCCCATAGAGTCAATGTATCAGAATGTCTGAAATTTCGGACATGAAAACTCTTTGCCGTCCGATTTTCCAGATGTTTTGCCGTGACCGCAGGTGTGAAACAGCATTAATCAAAGCCACCACTGCTCCCGTTTTAATTACCTCGCTGCCTCGAACCAGCTCTCTCGCACGCAGATCCACAGGCAGCCGTAGCCACCACTGCTGCAATGCAATGCTAGGCCTAGCTGCTTCAACGTTCGCTATGAAGCTTCATGCCGTTGGGTGCCGTGTTTCTTATTGAAAGAATTCGCTGCTGTCAGCAGTGGCACAGACTCTGCCGTTGTGGTCCTCGCGATTGGCTTAGAAGCTTGGAAAGCACAATGCATTGCATAATACTGGTTCCCGAAAGTCAGCTTCACCTCCATACAGAACTGTTACTTGGTGAAGCATACGCAAAAGTATTGCAGTGAAGCATAACAAGCGTGGAAAGGGGCTATTGCCACGAGACACGGTATGTATTCCTTGATTATACACACATGCACCCGGTATTTCCTGTCACAGTACGAGCACCGATATGCCTAATAAGTGCACTGCCTTCAGAGCATTTTCGAATGTGCCTGTGGCGGTTTGAGCCTTTAAGGGCAGTAAATGACATGCATTTATTTTTTCCAACTGGCTGATTTTTCGGATGTTTTCGCAGCTCCTAGGGAGGTCGAAAAATTGGACGTAAACTCTGCAACTGACCAAGAAGATGCTTCAAATGGTCTGTGGGGCAAATGAGTGGCGGAAGGAAGACAAGAACAGAAAGGACCTATGCATTCAGGAATGAACGGGAAAGGAAGCGTGCTGCCGCCGTTTTGAAGGAGCTTGAGCTCAAAAAACAAAGTGTTGGCTGATGCCGAGATGCAGCTGTCCCTCATCCAAACCAATATAAACTCTTTAAAACAGTGAAACACAACACCTGGGTGTCGTGCGCGGCTGAGAGTATGTTTGAACAGTTGAGGTTGGCTTACGAGCTGTTGAAAGATAATCCCAATTGTGACAAAGTTCAGGCCTCATACCACTGAGCTTGCTATCAGTTGATAGAAATAGCTCATATTCGAAAATATTTGCTTCTGTATGTATCTCCTTTTTATTCGTATTTGAGAATGTCCGACTTGATTTGCATTTTTTTTTAGAAGACATTTTATTTGCTGTGCATTTTACTAACCCCTCCTTTCTATTCTCTTTTTGAATAACATAAACACTACTCCTTAGTATTCAAATTGGATTAAGTTGTTCTTTTTTAAAATTTTTTTCATATGCTTACTAGAGAGTGACAGCGTCGGGCATTATGGTTTCATCCCGTCCCGACATAAAACATAGTTCTGCATCACTCAGGGAATTTTACAAAGGCACTCAGGGAAAACCTGGAAAACTCAGGGAATTTGGAAATGTCAACTTGGTAGACACCATGTAGAGTTATTGATTGAGTTGAGTTGAGTATTGATTGAAATTGAGTTATTCAGGTGTTCACTGTTAAGTTTGTAATTTAATATTCTAATATTTGCACACCCCTAGCGGAAAGCGTATAAGAGGAAATTGACTACGTAACTGTATTGTACCACATTGAGTGAAATTGGAAAGAAAAAAATCTTACATTAAAGAGCAAACCACTATCACAGTCAGGGTCTGATTTTTCTGACTGTCTAGGGAATGTGAAAATATAAAAAATATTAGGCAGTCCAAAAAAACGAATGTGTACAGAAAACTCGCCATTTTATAGTATTTCTCTGATTAAGAAGGTCAAGAGTGGAGTATCAGAGCTTTGAAACACTGCCAATGCATCATTAAGGTGGCTCTGAAAAGAGCTGTTGATGCTAAAAAGGGGGAGGGGGACGAAAAATAAATCCTGACAGTGGGTGCCGTTAAAGCAGTGGGTGCTATCATCAACTGGGGTCTTCAGTGCTGCATGTGACTGCCCTAGTGCCTTGCAAAATTTGTTGATTCGCTTCTGTACAGTATTCCACTTACATAGATGAAGTTTGCTTTAATTTTGGCTAGAGTCATGCGAGCAAAGGACACTGATGACACCGTCATCAATGCTTGCGTCAACTCGGAGCTCGTTGACACCGCAGTCGCTGGCTTTTTATTTTAAATGTCAAAGCCGTCCAAATCTGCTATCACTTGATGGCCGACTTCATCGTCAGTCAACTCCGCACAGAGGTCGAGTTTTTTGTCAGCGTCGAAGAAACATTCAAAAGTGATCTTTTTGGGAATTGAAAGTCCAGTGGCGCACAGGTAGTCGATCACAATGTCCACGGAAGAGGATTGATCGAGCGCACTGCCATTGATCGACATCTCAGTGTCGAATGTGAAGCCTGTGTGCCAAAAGCAGTTGCGAAGTCTTGTATTGCCGCCTTCCACACCTCCGCAAGCACGCCGACAGCAGACCTAAGGTCAACACTGTTGTACAGTCAACACTTTACAGTCAACGATGCTATTGGTCATTGTCTGTATTCCTAGCCAGATCTGCTCCTCTGAGAACAAAGTTAATAAATTTGGTGATAACAGTTATTTGTGGCATAGCATGTGGAACCAGTGCAGAAGCCATTGAGCGTGTGTCTTTTTCTTGTTCATTGCCGTGGCAAAATTGTGTGGCCATTGCGCGAGTTGATGGATGGCATTCAATATTGCCATAGGTGGCTAAATAGACATCAAAATAGACAGCGGCCATCTTAAGTCTCATTCAAATTCTGATGAAGCTGGCAAAGAAAGCAGCTTCATGAAGACAGCAGTGAAATTGAGAACAGTGCAGGCTGCCTTGGTGTCCAAACAAGGTGGAAGCTGAGCAGCCTGCTTGGAAACCTAATGGAAAGGTCAGCGAAACACCAGAAAACGTAGCCACTCTTTCTTATGAGCCTAAATTAAACTACATTGTGCTTTTCATAGGTCTGTGCATGCAAAGTGTTAAAATGCAGCAATAGTAATAGTGGTGTGCAAATATTCAAAACTTCGAATATTTGATTCAAATCCCAAAGCATTCCTGTTGTCGTTACTTTAAGTCAGCTTCGCCGCAATACAGCCATGTTATGCGACAAAGCATACAAATTGTATTGTGAAGCATGTTTGCCATACAGTGAAACATATCAAAAGTAACTAGGGGCATTGTCATGGTGCCCCTGCTGGCGCTTATGGCTGCCTGACACTATCAGCTCAAGTAACCACATTGTGCTGCTTCTTCATTCATCTGGACAATACCAGTCGTCAGGTGGAAACCTCTTTGTCTCCTACTAATCTGGCTAAGTGCCAAAAAGCATGTTTTCCAAGCTACAAACCTGACCAAATAGCAAGCTTGGCACTGTTTTTAGTCCTTTGTTCTAAAGTAGTTCTAAAGTTCTTTGTTCTTTGTAGTTATTTGTAGTTCTTTGTTCTAAAGAGTACCACCAGGATGCTTCCTTGAGAAGAAGCAAGGAAAATTTTAACACCAAGGAACCCAGACATGTCCTCAGCAATGAAAGCTTCTTAAGAGGTTCATTCTGCACCAGTACTGTGGAAAAATTTTGATAAGCTCAGCAACCAGCACCAGTTTTCACTGCCACAAGAACAGATTGAGAGATAGGTGCATGGTAAAGTTTTCGGGCCAAAAGAAAGGTCCATATGGGTAGTGGTGTAAGCATTGTGTCAATGTTGGCTCGGCTTGCAAATAGATACCTACCGGTACCAGACACCAGTGTGTCAGTGAGCGGCTCTTTTCTGTGTATGAAGGAATTGTGACATGCAGGAGGGTGGTCGCTACCCCCAAACATGTCGAGCAGCTATCCTTCCTTCATGATAACATTAAAATTATTCCAATTATGATACTGTCAAACGAAAGTGTTGTAGTAGAGAATTTTGTTGATCACAAAGCATAATTTTCCTGCTCAGTATTTGCTGTTAAATAAACTTACCTTCTTTTTTTATATTCGTATTCGTATTAAAAAAATACTCGAAAAATATTCAAAAAGATATTCAATTTGATTTGTAGTTGGTTTTCATTATTTGAATTTACTTTGAAATTGAAAATTTGATTTTTGAATACTCCTTAATAGTAACTTGTTTTTCACAGTTTTCTTGTTAAAGCAAGGTGGCATTCTATCTCAAAGATGTGTTCCCAAATGCATTCCATTCCCTTGGCTCAAAACTGTCTTCTTAGCAGTCATAGTAGATTGGCTTCAATGCTGGCCAGAATTGGAACACATCCATGTGGTAAATTCTACTATAACACTTTCCACTGCTGCTGCAGTGCCATCAGCATCCGTGTCGGTGACGAGCGAGCCTGGTGTGGTGCGCCTGCGGCCACGGGCGGTGACGGTGAACCCCCGGTTGCCTGTCCGGGTGCCTCGCATCCCTACACCAGTGCCTCCTTCAATGGGCGGTGGTCCCCCACAGCTGCCCTGCCCGTCGCCCTCATACGGCAAGGCTACTATCTCGGTGCCCAAGGGGGCCATCATGCAGTATCGCCAGGAAGGCAGTGAGTGGCTGACCTTTTGCCATCCGCCACCTGCTGGTGGCCTGGGGGCAGACGACATCGGTTGGAACAGACGAAAAAGTGTGTTTGTTGTTGAGAACTCGGAAGGGGTCGGTGACACCGTATCTTCACCTTGAAATTCTTTTCACCTCACTGTGTTTTGCAAATGAAATGGCTACTGCAGAAAATCTGAGTCAGTTTAATAACTTGGGCATTTATGAAGCAAATGTTTTTCATTTACTCATGAATGTCTTGGTAGTCAGGCTGCCATATAAGCCAGAGCATAGGTGAAGATTAAAAACTAAAATGGGAAAAATTTCCCTTAAGTATTATATATAGCAGTCTTTGGCACAATTTGAATTCTCGTCTGACCACTGGGGAACATAAAAGAAAGCATGGGATGTCGCCATTTCTGTTGTTTTTGTCGTCGTGCACATATGAATTTCGCAATCTCTTCTGAATGTGCTTTATTTACTGCTGTATCAAGGTGCAATATGAAAGGTCTTGGCTGCACTATAGTGCTGCATTGGAAAACGACGTGAGAGAATATGCGAAAGTAAATAATAGCATAACATCACCGCCATCTTGTAGAGTTCTTTAGTTTACTCATTTTGCTTTGTGCTTTTGATGACTACTGATATGTGCAACCGCAATATAAAGTAGTAATGGGCGACTTCAATGCAAAAGTGGGGAAAAAGCAGGCGGTTGAACAGGCCATTGGCAACTACGGTGTCAATTCTAGAAACGCTAGAGGTGAGATGCTGGTAGAATTTGCAGAAAGGAATAAACTGAGAATAAGGAAATGTAGCAACAGAAAATGGATTTGGAAAATCCCTAATGGTGAAACAACAAATGAAATTGATTTCATACTTTCTGCCGATCTCATCATAGTTCATGATGTAGAAGTACTAGGTAGGGTAAACTGTAGGGATCATAGGTTAATTAGGGCGAGGATCCACCTCAATTTGAACAGAGAAAGAGTAAAATTGGTCAAGAAAGAACAGGTCAACTTAGAGGCAGTAAGGGTAAAGGCAGACAAATTTAGGCTGGTACAGTGAAAGCTCGTTAATTTGAACTTCAATAATTCGAACTTATGGATAATTCAAACTGCACGATTTGGTCTGGCCAAGCTCCACAGAAGTCTATGTATAAAAAGCCCGTTAATTCGGACCTGAGAAGGTTCCGCCACGGATAATTCGAACTACGCGCCACCGTGCCGCCGCTTGGCGCCTGGCACACGGCCAGAGAAACGCGCCTACTGCCTACACACAAGGCTGCATCGCCTCCTGAACGGAGAGAACGGAAAAATCTAACCGGCGCGGGGTCGGCCAGAAGGCAGCGGCGGCTGCTTCATGTGACCTCCGAGACTTCTTGCCCGTCGCGATTCTCGAAGGCTTTGCATATCTTGTGTAGCTGCTAATGTTGTGCGGCACATGGCGCGGCAAGCACCAAAACACAGCAAATCAAGTGCGTCGCAGCTACGTTTGCAATCAAGAAACGACAAATTGGGTCCTTCGCCACCTTCACATGTTTATTGTCTTTGTCTCGGCAGTCTTCATCGGTTGTGTACGTCTGTTTTCAGCTTAGGAGGTACCGGCTGTCACGATGCTTTGTGTTGGTGTTAAGCCTCGGCTTAACGAAGCGCCAGTGAGGCCCTCCGCTGCGGAGGTCATGGCTGGGTTGAGTGCTGTCCGTCTCTTCTTCAGTTTTGAAGAAGGCGAAAAGGAGGCCTTCCGCCACATTCACTCGTTAGGGCAAAAAGTGCTAGCTGTCGCATTCAAGGAAAAAAGGCAGACTACGATCACGGACTTTTTCAAGCATTAAATTTCTGACATGCCCTACTGCGTCAAAATCGCAGTGTTACTGTTGTTCTCCTTCACTTTTGTTAGTTCGAACTTTCCTTAATTTGAACTGAAGCGGCTTCCCCTTGCGGTTCGAATTAACGAGCTTTTACTGTACTTGCAAACAAATATGCAGCCTTAGAACAGAGAGATGATGATGATGACATAGAAGTAACTAATGAAACCGTAACGAGGTTTCATTAACAGGTTCGAAGGCAGCAATTGAAGTGGGAGGCAAGGCACCAAGGCAACCAGTAGGCAAGCTCTCCCAAGTAACAAAGGACCTAATAAAGAAACGACAAAGAATGAAAGTGTCCAACTCAAGAGATAAGGTAGAATTCGCGGAACTGTCAAAACTGATCAACAAGGCGAAAATAAGGGATATTCAAAACTATAACGTGAGAAAGACTGAAGAAGTCATAAAAAATGGATGCAGCCTGAAATCAGTGAGAAAGAAACTTGGCATAGGACAAACCAAGATGTATACACTAAAAGATAAGCAGGGTAATTATCTGTGTCACATAGGCACATTTGGAAGGCCTTCCAGTCAACGGCCTTTGAAACGCCACAACTCTATCGACTCAAAGGAATTGTCACGCTGCTACACGGCACTTTTGAAAGGCCATTGAATGGTTCAAGCGTTTCTCGCAAAATTCTGTGGCGCTGCGGATCTTTATTTTTGTTTTCATGTCACGAAAAGTTAAACAACATTAAAACAATTTAAAAGCACTATAATTTCTTTTATGTTTGTCTATACATTAAAAAAAATGTGTTATACATCGCCATACATATATGTTTAGTTTTTAAGTTGTTGAGTAGCGAAACTGCAGCAACGTTTGCGCCGCTTGATGTGGCTGCCGTTTTGGTGTGTGTTCGCACATGTGAAGGGGCAAAAACACTTTATCGAATAATGAATAACACTCATATATAGTATATTTAGAGCATTTAGTTTGATTTGTTCTTTCTAACCGTGAGTACGAGCACACTGTGAACGAGAGGGCATGTTCACGCTGTTTCCGCTTCCGTTGCTCAAAGGCCATCGAGATTTCAATCGAGTTGTAGGGTGCTCCGTTGACTCGATAGACTATTGACTCGGCAGCCTTCGAAACCGCCTGTGTATCAGCTCGAACTTGACCTTTGAGTCAACTGACTATCGGTTGGAAGGCCATCCAAACGCCCGTGTGACATGGGTATAATATCATCAACAATTTCGAAGATATATTAAAAGCAGCGGAAGAATTCTATACTGACCTTTACAATACCAAGACGACTCAGGAGCACTATATTCAAAACAATTATGAGCCGTATACAGAAACTCCTCCTATAACTAGAGATGAGGTCAGAAAGGCCTTGCAAGGCATGAAACGGGGTAAAGCAGCAGGAGAGGATGGAATAACAGTCGATTTAATCAAAGATGGAGCAGACTTAATGCCAGGAAAACTGGCGGCTCTTAATACGAAGTGTCCATCGACTGCAAGAGTCTCAGAAAACTGGAAGAATGCAAACATTATACTAATCCACAAAAAGGGCGACGTTAGAGAACTAAAAAAATTATAGGCCCATTAGCTTACTCCCAGTATTATATAAAATATTTACCAAAATAATCTCCAATAGAATAACGACAACACTGGACTTTAGTCAACCAAGGGAGCGGGCTGGCTTCAGGAAAGGTTACTCTATAATGGATCACATTCATGTCATTAACCAGGTTATTGAGAAATCAGCAGAGTACAAGTAACTTCTGTGTATGGCTTTCATAGATTATGAAAAAGCAGTTGATTCAGCAGAGATAACAGCAGCCATAGAGGCATTGCGCAATCAAGGAGTACAGACCACTTATGTAAATACCCTGGAAAATATCTACAGAGATTCCACAGCCACCTTAATTCTACACAAGAAAAGTAGGAAGATACCTATAAAGAAAGGGGTCAGACAAGGAGACACAATCTCTCCAAGGCTATTCACTGCGTGCTTAGAAGAAGTATTCAAGCTATTAAACTGGGAAGGCTTAGGAGTAAAGATCGACGGCGAGTACCTCAACAACCTTCGGTTCGCTAATGACATTGTTCTATTCAGCAACAACGCCAGCGAGTTACAATAAATGATTGAGGACCTTAACAGGGAGATTGTAAGAGTGGGGCTGAAGATTAATATGCAGAAGACAAAGATAATGATAAATAACCTGGCAAGGGAACAAGAGTTCAAGATTGCAAGTCAGCCTCGAGAGTCTGTGGAGGAGTACGTTTACCTAGGTCAACTAATCACAGGGAACCTGGACCATGAGAAGGAAATTCAGAGATGAATAAAAATGGGTTGTATTGCATGCGGCAGACATCGTGAGCTCCTGAATGGGAGCTTACCGTTATAATTGAAAAGGAAAGTATACAACCAGTGCACTTTACCGGTGCTGACATATGGGGCAGAGACTTGGAGACTGACAAAGAAGCTTGAGAACAAGTTAAGGACCGCGCAAAGAGCGATGGAACGAAGAATGCTAGGCGTAACCTTAAGAGACAGAAAGAGAGCAATATGGATCAGAGAGCAAACGGGTATAGACGATATCCTAATAGACATTAAGAGAAAAAAATGGTGCTGGGCAGGTCATGTAATGCGCAGACTAGATAACCGTTGGACCATTAGGTTTACAGAATAGGTACCAAGAGAAGGGAAGCGCAGTAGAGGACGGCAGAAGACTAGATGGTGCGACAAAATTAGGAAATTTGCGGGTTGGCGCAGGACAGGGGTAATTGGAGATCGCAGGGAGAGGCCTCCATCCTGCAGTGGACATGAATAGGTTGATGATGATGATGATCGTGATGGTGATGGTGATGGTGATGATGGTATGTACGCGTGGCCTGCCTTGTCCTCATATGGAAAGAGACGAGAGTTGTGCATTTGCCGACTTTTCTTGGCACTACTTCCTCTGCAGAGTAGAGATGTTAGTTTTGCAGCAACAGCTGTCTTCTTTGCATTGAATGCTGACACTGTCCATGTTATGTCTGGGCTTCAAGAACCACTTTTCCTTGCCACTTGCCATGCAGAAGGATGGGATACAGCCCACTTTCTCTACTTAAAAGTAAAAAAAAATGGAGCCGTACAATTCTTGCCTAACAAGTTAAAGGGGCCCTGGGTCACTTTTTCTTGCAACCTGAATAATACACTGATATTCTTGTAGGAATTTTTGTAAAAGACATAATACAGTCCAACCCCAATATATCGAATTTGAAGGGGATCGCGAAATAGTTCGATATATCACTAATTTGAATATACATTCAAGATATTATACAAAAACATTTAAGGGGATTTTACAGCTGTTTGTTATACACAATGCATTATATACGGATTTGATATACAGTGGAATTCCGATTATACGACTTTCTCGGGACCCAGCAGAGGAGGCAGTCTCTCGCTTAAAGCCACAGTGCTTGAACGAGTTAGCAATTGTGCTTCGCGACACTGCATTCCACGAACTGGAAATAAAATGCACGGCATCGATCACAGTGATCTATTTTTAGAACTTGCTGCGCTCCATAGCTGCCAGCCGACACTGCACTAACTGCTTCTGGTACCCTTGCTTGACGCACTTAATGATGCCGGCATCCAGCAGCTGCAGCCGGCTTGTGCAGTTGGGCGGAAAAAAAAACAACCTTTATGTTCCTCAGGCTGGACGTATCGGGTGGGTGGCTTGGTGCGTTGTCCACGAAAAGTAACATTTTCCTCGCCTTAGCACCCATTTTGTTATCCAGCTGCTGGAAAAAATTGCTGAAGAGCGAAGACGTCAGCCACGCCTTTCTGTTGATGTTGTAGCTGCACGGCAGCATCTTCAAGTTCTTAAAGCATCATGGCTTTACAAACTTTCCAACAACGAGCACGGGCAGCCTCTTGGAACCGTCCTTGTTAGCACAGAATAGTGCCGTCACGCGCTCTTTACTACGCTTGCCACCATGACAGCTGTCACCCTTAAACGCAAGGGATTGCTCGGGCTGCATGTGGTAAAAAATACCGCTCTCATCGGCGTTGAAAACATTGCAGGGCTTGTATGCAGCAATCATCTCCGGCAGCGAATCCATCCACTTGTTCACTGTCGTAACGTCCACAGAAGTGCTTTCCCCGCAGGAGTGGCTGTACACAATCCTGTTTCGCTTTTTGAAGCGATCCAGCCACCCGTTCGATGCCTGAAAGTCGTCAATGCCCAGACGCAGTGCCACAAGGTCTGCCTTTTCTTTTAGAATGGTGCTGTCAACGTTGGTTGCAGAGCTCCGTGCTTGATGCAGCCACTTGACGAGAACTTTTTCTAACTTCTCATGCTGTCCCTCTTTTGCCGCTTTCCGCTTGAGCCAGAACTTGTTGGCATTCTGCAATATCACCGCTTTGTTTGCCAGGATCGTCATAAGTGAAAATTCGGGTATCTTAAGGTCCCGGGCAATGCTGGCTTTCGTGGCTCCATGCCGCTTTTCCGCTTCCTCGATAATATTCAGCTTATTGCCGAGCGACAGAACTGTCTGCTTTCGGGACATCGTGCATTGCGTTGCGTTGCTTGTCACTAGGATTACGACGAAGAACACGTGCGATAAACCTAGGCCTCTCGCGCTACCTTGTCGGCGATCTGCTGCTGGGAAACTGGAAGGAGAGAAACGCTTCCCCAAAGCGACGAGAGGCGACGCCGCCGAGAAGAGAGGGAGAAAGTGATTGTGGAGAAGAAAAGGCGCCATTTCAGCACAGCGGGCATTGCGGGTGGGTTCTGGTGGGGGGGAAGAGAAACGAATGATGAGACGAGGCAGGAAAGAAAGCTGTGCTGGAGCGAACTGGTCGAGCGGTGTCAAGCGCTCCGCATGAGAAGAGACAGGGCGAGGAAAGAGACCTGTGGCACTTTTGTTTCGTCCGCTGTTCCGTCCCGCGCTTCGCGAGGGTCGTCATGTAACGCTGGTCAGGCGTAAAATTGCGTTGGATAACCGAGGTTTTTAATGCATTGCTTCTATGGGGACTTTGCCGGTTTGCGCTAATCCCTCATAAAACCCGGGTCGTCGCAAAACCTGGGGACGTATAACCGGAGTTCCACTGTGTCAAGGTTCGACTGTATAAATGGAGACAAAAAGAGTTCGATGATTACCTACCTCATTCCCCCGTCAACTCATCATTTCTTTTCAGCTGGGGTGGCAGCAATAGCAATGCCCTGATTGTTCGTTTCATTTTTTTTTTCTTCTATACACGGTGCTGTTATGGTAATCCTTTGAGGCTGACATGTATCAAAGGTACCCGGAATTGACACAGGAGCATCACAGAATGAGCAGGACACATTAACAACTACCACTTCCCTGTTACCTAGAAAATCTGGAAGGGTGTTCATGCAAATGCCCATAGGCTTGTGTCTATGGCCTTTGTGTTCTACTGACATTGCCTTGTGTTAAAAAAGAAAGAAAAGGAAGAAAGGAGGGGTAGAAAAACCCGCAGCAGTGGTTATAAAAGTGGCAAGAGAGAGCAAGGAGTCTCTTATGTGAGATTTTAGCTTCTTTGCTTGGAATAACATTTGTCTCACTTGTTTATAGCAGCATTGTCTACAAATAAAGAACATTTTTTTTACCATTTTCAGAAAGCTTTCCAGTGCTCCTGTATGTAAAGAATAAAACGAACAGATCAGCCGTTTGCAAAGAAGTTAAGGGATGCTGGCAGTTTCTTTTGCAATCAGTGATGTGTAGCCACTGAGAGCTGCAGAAACTCCTCTGATTTCTCAATGACATGAGTGGCAGCCCCATTTCCTGGTCTTGTCCTGCTGTTGCAGCAGTGAAGATAATTGCTCAAAGCCAGCTGCCCATCTCTGGCACCAAGCTTGTGACCAAGGCGGGCCCTGGCTCCTCCATTGCCACCTCCTCTTCCTCCTCCTCCTCCACCTCCCTCAACGTGGCACCACGGGTTTCCACAGTCTCCATTACAAGTAGGTTGCGTGGTGCTTTGTTTGTTTGTTGATACTGTTAGCCCCCTGAAAGGGACATTATAGGAGTGGCAATACAGAACATAAGACATTATATGCATCCCTTTCATGCAAAAGATAGCATAACAAAGCATGAACATAGCAAGGCAAAGTAGCACACGTGTGTTGCTCATATTAGGCAGTAAAATTCACAGTTAGGAAAATTTTTTTTTCCACATTCATAATCAGGACAAGATAGTGCACAGTGAATAATAGTGCACAATGAACAGTAAATTGCAGTGTTGCTGAGTTGCATCACTGAAATAAATGAATGATTCAAGTAGCATAAAAAATCAATTTGCAGAAGATGTAACCACTGAGTTGGGAAGCATGTTCCATTCTTGAAATACTCTGGGGAAACAGCTGTATTTAAAGGCATTGTTTCATGTAAGTGCTGTTGAGATATGCATACTATGCCGATGTCTTGAACGCTCAATTGGCTGAAATGTCAAAACTTTGGTGCACTGATATTGAGTTCATTGTGAATTATTAGGAAGAGAAATTTCAGTCTCGTGAGACTTGTTCTCACTTCCAACGTAAGTAGATTTGCTTACCTGCAAAGATCTGTAGGAGAGTGTGAGCGGCAATATTTGTTAAAAATAAACAGGGAGGCTAGGCGCTGTGTTCTGTCTAGTTAGTCTTTGGCTGTTTGTTACTATGTGTGGATTCCAAACTATTTTGACATGCTCTAGTAGGCCTTATAAGTGTCCTGTAGGCGAAGCTATTTATTTTGGCTGTCATACTGCACAAATTATGTCTTAGGCTCCATAGGGCTCTATTTGCCTGGTCACATACTGCTTCAAGGTGTATATTCCACCTAAGATTTGAAGTGAAAATTAGGCCTATATACGTGTGTATGTTCAATTACCATTTTAAGTTTACTATCCCCAATATTATACTGAATACCTCGGGTCATCTTTTTTCTCGTAATAGACATAAAAGCTGATTTCATTGGTCCAAGTGCCATTTCCCATTTGTTGCACCATTCCCAAATTTTCAGCAAATTAGTTTGTAATTTTAATTGATCCTGAAGAGGGTCAACTTTGTTAAATAAAATGCAGTCATCTACAAATGATCTGACTGGCGGTGTAATGCGGTTTATGAAAAGATTACTAAATATAACAAAAATAAATGTCACGGCTTTGCTATGCACCTGGCTTGAGCAACGACTTTGTTGGCCCTCAGAAAAAATGTGTTATTAGTATTTAAGTGTTCATTAGAGCTCCAACTTTTAATAAAGGCCTCCAGCATAATCTTCAATTAATAGACACCTGTACTGTGCCAGCAAAAACACACATACGCACGCATGCATGCACACAGAGAGACAGACAGGTGCATCACCTGTTGCACGGACGCAGCACATTAGATTGGATTGGAGACAACTTTATTTATGCCTGCATTTGGGCACTCGCGCTCCCCGACGAGGGCCTACGTCATCCTCGAAGTTGCCATTACTCGGCGCGGGTCTCCGCTCGCCGTTGCCAGCACAGTATTTCTGTGCTGTGCCAGCTATGTCAGATGCCATGTTCTGTGGGTCTGTGGGCCCTGTAGCCCTTAGTGATACAGAAAAAATATGCAGTTCTGCCCAAAAAGCGAAGCACTGATTGCGATAGCAAACTAGTAGATAGCTGTACAAAGTAAGGATAGTAGCTTCATCGGCCTTATAAACTTGTAAAGATTCGTTTACTAACTAAATTAACAATGATAGAATGTGTAAGCGTGACTCAACGAGGATGTGGAAAGAAACAGAAACACAAAGACAGCGCTGTCTTTGTGTGTCTGCGTCTTTCTACGTCCTTGTTCAGTCTCACTTACACATTCTGTCATGGATTCAAACCAACTAGCCCGTCAATGTGCTTTAATTAAATTAACCAGCGAGGTGTCACGTGCACACAGGTAAACATAAACGCATCTCGCTCGATGACATGACAATTGACCTCTGTGCATCTATCACTTCAGTGTGAACGAAATGTCGAAAGCACAGTGCATACGAAGCTACCGGCACTACGCGCACTCTGTAAACATAGCAGATCGCTTTGAAGATGAGGCCCGCATGGGCGCGCACTTAGGCCACGTCACAGATCGCTTTCAGGACACACGAGCACTGGCAACGCGTCTCTACGGCATCCGCCAAAGGTGTCTATTATGGCGTCTGCGATTCGCATGGTCAACGCCGTAGTAGACACTGCAGTTGTCTTCACTCTATAAGGAGTGGCAGGCGAGGAGGACACTGGGGCACCCTAGCAGCCGCCAAAAAAGAACGCCCCTCCTCCCTCTCCTAACCCCCCTGCCTCGCGCGCCGTAGGAGAGGGCACACATCTGGGCAACATTCCTTGCTTGCGCACACGGGATTGAACCGCGTTTACCGGCTCACTCTCACATGCTTTCACTCATACGGAACCTTATGGCAACTGCGATGGCAGAAATGCGCGTGGAGTGTCCGTATAATTGGCTATTGCAATAATAACGCGAAGAGAGTGGCACATTCCCACATTGAGTGTGGGGTGAAGATAGGGCATCATTGAATTCTTCAATAAAATTAGCTAAACTGCCTTTTGTATGTGCAGGCATGTGTGTGTGCTCCACTGCATCATATTTTGCTTTGTGTTATCAGTTGGCTACTTTTGATGCATTGTAGCCAGAACATTTACATCAGTGGGAGCTGGTTCAGCACTTCAGACAATAGAAAGTGGAGGTGCCTCTTCTTGCACTTCCATCGTTTTCTCGTTTACCAAAGCTCCATTGCCGACAAACGGGGCAAATTTGTTATTTCGGAATGTTCATTTGTCAGCTCAGATTGACTTAGCAATTCTTGGCTTTAGTATCACTTCAGAATATTCAAAAGTCTGAATGCCATTGGAAGTAATCTCTCCTGAACCCAACATGAGACATCAGTACTTTCATACAGTTGCTCTCTGAGTTGATGCAGAGCTTTTAGATGTTGCACTTCATTGCGCACTGCTAACCAAGTGGTTTTTTGTTCAACCTACAGGCAATCAGACCCGGGTAGTGAATGTGATCACGACATCGCAGCCTGGTGTAGTTCGAACTCTGAGCCGAACAGTGACCCCCGGTACATCAGGTTTGAGCCAACGCCCAAGTCCTACAGGGCTGCGACCCACACTGGGCTCAGGTGCAAAGCCTAACGTGATTGTCGTGCACAAGGCCCAGGTGTGGCCTCAAGCTCAGCCTGGAATGGCATCATCTTCATCTCATCTCAGCCGGTCTACGGTGTGTTATACCGCCTTTTGTTAGAAGCATTTTACTGTGGCATCTATTTCAGATTTTGCTCTGACATGAGTAAATGTGTGTGTGCACCTGGGCTGTGATAAAGTAACGATTCTATGCACTTGCCATCCCTTGTTGAGCTTCGTCAGTGATCAGAGCGGCACTCCACCCACGTTATCAGATGCATCAGCCGGCTGTAAACAGAGGAGGATAACAGTGGCATAGAATTGAGAGGAAGGAATTGCTATAATGTGCCAGCCCTGCTTGATTTTTCTGGCTTAGCACAGGCCTGTGTGGAAAACAGCAATGTGATATGTTCACCCATGGGGGCAAGCCCCCCATGGGTGAACACTGAAGCACTTTAACCTGACTGATAATAATAATAATAATATTTGGGGTTTTACATGCCAAAACCACTTTTTGATTATGAGGCACGCCGTAGTGGAGGACTCCGGAAATTTTGACCACCTGGGGTTCTTTAACGTGCACCTAAATCTAAGTACACGGGTGTTTTCGCATTTCGCCCCCACCGAAATGCGGCTGCCGTGGCCGGGATTCGATCCCGCGACCTCGTGCTCAGCAGCCCAATACCATAGCCACTGAGCAACCACGGCGGGTAAACCTGACTGAGGCACCTTCACCTGGCAAGCTAAGCTTTAAAGGAGACGTGCAGTCAATACCCTATAAGTAGGCTTTCTGAATGTACAGGTTTGAGTAATTCTTAATATGACAATAGCGCAAGTCAAAATACAGAGCTCCACCACGTGATATCCACACGTAATGGGTGCATGCAGGTCCCTTCATGTTTACAAGCTCATAAAGGCACTGATTTTGCCATGTAGCTACACTTCACAACACAAAAAAGGGCTGTTGGTACTACTTTGGCAAGCATTGTTGCATATTCCTCGTGCTATGGCTGTGATTGCCTCGAGTTCTTTGTGCTGGACCAGCACATGCTACTCATCTGACGTGGCAAACTGGCATAATACACATGCAGCTGGTGACTGCACCAGATAGCCAATTTCTTGCCAAAGTTCACTTGCAAAGTTACAATAGAGTAAGAATGGGGAAGGAGCAAGGCATTACCGATTTTTCATCTAGTGAAAAGCTAAAACACAGGAAGCCAAATCTGGTAGACCAACACACATCTTTCTGCTGAAGTGAACGAAGGTTACAACAGCTTAGCCCAACAAATATCTTACGAGTCTCTGATAGAAAGTGCAGATACCCAACAGGCCTAGTTGCTGATGTTGTTCAAACTGGAATAATGCATTATATGTGCCATTTAGACCCTAGAGAACTCTGTTTTTCTCATTTTCTCATGAACACACCTAACTGCCTAGCAGACTCTGTTTGACCTATTATTGGACAGGGGGGCAAAGCTTGCCCCCATAGCCTGTGGACGCTGCCGTCTTGGCTGATGGTCATATGGCCCTGCTCTCTCATTGGAGAGCTCATCCTCTCTTATGAAGAGTGCTGTGCAGTGTGCCGTTGCTCACGTCTTGTCCTTTTGACTGGCAACTGGGTTAGACGTAGGGGCCCTCGTGTCGCATTTGGCCTGGCTAGGCTAGCCTCGTTAGCCAAGCCTTTCCTGCCATTTTGTGGCATAGTTGTCTTCTGAGGAGCCCACGCTCCTGAGCTGTAGTGACTGCCACAGGAGTGCATTTACCACGTGTATTGCACTATCCTGAAAATAGCATCTTCGTTTTATTTTTTATATTTTGATGAAAAAGCATGATATGCCCCATTACACGAAAATCTGTTGGTGTTGGCGTGACTGAAAGGTAATACCAAAAATGGCCGACAGCACAGAGAGTAAAAAGACAAAAAATGCTCTGATTGACGTCAAATTTCTCAGGGAGGTTCCTGTAAAGAAAGTAAATTAATGGCTTTGAAAAGAAAATTCGGTAAATTGCACTAGGGTGGTTGCTTGGGCTAGTTGGTAATTCATGATAAAAAATAACGTACAGCGCGAAAGACAAGGACAGCGATAGACCACATACACAGCGCTGACTTCCAGCAATATTGTATTGCGTTGCCACATCGTGTGTATATATGCAAGAAGAGGCATGCGCAGAAAATGTACGACAGTCACATGGGGTGTTCTAACAGCAAGTCATTATTGTCATTACTGTCAATCATTGCAGTGTGGGTGGGAATCAAAGCCGGGCCTCCGAGGTGCGAGACGAGCACGCTTCCCTGATGCCAAGGCGGCTCCACGGTTCTGGCTGACTGAATGTGTGCCTAGTGTGTGCGTCACTGGGCACGTGACGGCTCAGCCAATGAGGTCCACGTCATAAGTGTATAACATGAGCGCGTTCATGGCATTCCGAGGTCTACGAACAGTATAATGCTTTCCCATTCCCATACGTAAAGTCTTAAGTGTCTCTACCAATTTTTTTTTTCATCACACAGTTTGTCATACAGCATACTATGGTTAAAGAAATGCCTACCTGCAGCCCTCCTTTGTGAAGAAGCTACATAAGTTGTATGGGGAGCTTATCGTCCATAATTAACTGTTCATAGTCTGGGCTGATCTGTCCATATACCGGCGCCTCTAAGCACTTTCCCTCTTGTGGCTTTTGACCCTGTACGCAGCCACAGCAGGTGGTGAGCATCCGCTGCTGCATACACGGGGGCCGAGCATCTTTGGCACTTGACAGGGTCTTCAGGTGCTGGGCCCCAGGCCCACATTAGGGATGGTTAGGCCCGTCCAGCTAGACCTGCCCCAGTTCGAAGATGGGGTTCACTGACACCTATGCCTAGGTTGTGTGGGATGTCTTTGGTGTGTAGATGTGGGTCGTGCCAACTAGGATATGTTGCTTGCTACAAGATCACCTCCACTTATCAAGGATAGAGCTTGGCAAATAGCTCTCAACATGTACAGGCTAGAGGTGATGTGCAGGGAGGTACTTCAACTTCACCTAGAACAAATGTAGCAAGATTTCTAGGGAGAGTAATGTAACAGTCCGAATTGGTTCAGTGTTTTCTCTTACTGTCCTTGTAATGATTTAAAAGGCTTCAGCAGCAATACTTTAAGGCCGCCATTTTCGCTCAGATGTATTCTCAGCATGTGAAAGAAGTGAGAGCAAAAGAAATTACGAAAGTTAACACACATAAACCGAAGCCATCGGTCGCAGAAACTTCAATATACAAGCAAAGTTGAGTTAACATTGGCTCGAAGTTTCGCGGCTCTGGATATCACATTTCACTTTCCACTGATCTAAAACTGAGGTGCCCAATAGCAGCAGAGCATTGATGTCACATGGCAGAAATTGGTGGGCCATGCTTGCCAAGCCTGCTCTGCTTGTTGATGACATTTCTATGGTAGCTTCCACTAGGCGTAAGTTGGCGCACCATGTGTTTGGCATGTTGATAGTGTTGTTTCCATGGTTAGAACACCTTCCAAAGGGGCTTTCATGATAGTGGTGCTGTAGTTAAAATTGCTGTAAAATGCAATGTCGTAGTTTTTCCGCAGCACTCTCAATATAGTGCAAACATGAATCGCATATTACATTTTTAAACATTGATCGCAGTGCCGCAGACTGACATCACCTCTGTTGCTCAAAGTGCACCAGATCACTGTGTCGCGACAATGCTATCGATGCCACCCAGCAAGCTTTTTCGGTTGTTTTGCGGGCCCTTTTAAAGCTCACAGTTCTTCTTTTCTTCTTTTGGGAGTCATTGTGCAATGTCTGAATACTATTGGGTTTTTCTTGCAGGACTCTGTTACATATCTTCAAAGGCAAGACCGACCCAAGACCAGTGTTGGGGCATGCGGCACTGTGACAGTTGTCAAGACGTCAGTTCCTGTTCCCCAGCCCTGCATCGCACCTGTTGTAAGGGTGTCCAGAGAGACCACTGTGAAAACTGTGCCACGTCTGTCCATGCCCGTGAGAAAGGTGACAGGCGTTTCTTTTTTCTTTTCTTTTTTTTTTACTTGGCGTAACACATTTTCAATTCAAAAGTGAAAGTCCAGAATACCGATGTGAAACTGAATTGTATGATTGTGTGGCTGTGCAAGGCAACCAGAACTGTTGCAGTACAGTAACACAAGTGGTTCAAAATGGGTTGGTACGTGAGGAAATAACAAAAAAAAAAAGCGAAACAATGCTTAGTAGGACAAAGGGCCAAGAAAGAGAATGCACACAAAAACCAACCGTCAATGGCTGCCCATTGGATAAGTGCACAAACCATATATGGCACGATTTTGCTACACAGTGTACATCCAAAACCTTAGAAGCGGGGCGTGTGAATACCAACTAGTAAATGTCGAGCCAACTATCGAATATAATCAAGGAAGAAAGCCCAGTATCGAACAGAATATTGATTATCAGGAAATAATTGCAAAATTTAGTGCATACAAATCTTGTGCAAGAAAAGACAGTGCTGCACAGCTCGGGAGTCTCCTATCATTGGATAACAAAAATGTAACAATTAAGCTGTCAAAAATATTTGTTTATGAATAGAACGTCTGTTGAATAAAAGAATCGAGTGCTTTTCTCCCTCTGTCACTATGTTCTACTGAATACCAATGAAGTTCTCATTTTAATGGTGGACCTGTGTTTTATGACAATCTCTTATTGCATGAAGGTATTGCTTTTCAGTTTTCCTTCAAAATAGAGAAGGGCTTTCCCATAATTGTGGTATGTGGGTTATCGTAAGGCCAATCTGTGCAACAGCCTAAATAAAGCGCAGACTGCACAGTGCCGTATTTACTCGCATAATAGGCGCACTTTCTTTTTTCAGAATATCCGGCTCAAAGTTTGGGGTGCGCCTATTACGCAGGGCAATATTGACTAAATTTTTTCAACTCGCATTCCTGCACTTTAAGTTTGAACAGATGTCAGGAATATGGCTACTCTCACATAATTTACCAATAAAACCAGTATAAAAGGAAAACTAAAAGCTAACCACTTACCTTTTAATGAAAAGGCGAGAAACGTCGGCTGCACACACGTGTAAAATTTAGTAAGCTATGTCATGGATGCTCCTCTCCTTCCCCTATTCGGAGTCCGAGTCGGAGAGAACATACTCATCCCCGCCGAGTGGAAACTCATCTTCTTTGTCCAAACTCCACAACATGTCGTCTTCGCTCGCATCCAGTGTGTTGGAGATCCCGGTCTTCTTGAAACATTTCCTGACGACGTCATCAGAGATCTCTCGCCAGGCTTCCACGATCCATCCACACAACATTTCCATAGGCGGCCTCTTAATTTTGCCACCTGGTGTTAGTTGACGCTGTCCTCCAGCGATCCAGTCAGTGTACAGCCTTCAAACGTTGTTCTTAAAAGGCTTATTTAAGGACACGTCCAAAGGCTGCAGTACCGAAGTGAGGCCTCCCGGAATCATGTTAATATCCGTGCGCAGCTCTAACAACTTCTCTCGTACGCGTTCTACAAGGTGCCTGCGAAAACTGTCCAAAACGAGCATGACCGGATACAACAGGCCGTCGGGCCACCGACCCCAGATGGTCTTGATCCAGTCCACCATCAACTCCGCGAGCACGCAACCTTTCTCCTGGACCCTGATGTAGATGCCTCGAGGGAAATTTCCCTTTGGGAGCATCTTCCTCTTAAAAATAAGATAAGGTGGTAGTTCGCATCCATCTGCAGTCACTGGCAACATCACAGTGCATCTTTCTTTTTCCATGCCAGATGTTCTCATAAGCACACTTCGTGCACCTTTCTCCTCTACAGCAATATTTCTCAGCGTGTCGAAACAGAGGGGGGTCTGATCTGCATTCCCAATCTGGGACAAAATGAAGTTCTTTTGCTGCTGGAGCCATATAACAAAACGGTGAGACTCCAGTACCTTGTCCTCGTATGCCGAGGGCAAGTGCTGGCACAACGTTTGTGCGCCTTCTCAGGGTAAGTCGATGACATCGCATGAAGCGCGTTCTCCATCCGGAGCTTGCCTTGCAATCTTTCACTTCGATGCCCTGCGCTCGGGCAATTCTGCACGCCTCAGTCTACACTATGTCGAGAGACACTGCACAACCGTCCTGTCGAAGGTCCCGTATGTGTTGAACGAGTTGCTCCTCCACTTGCGAATACTTTCCAGACTTTGCACCGCGGAAGGCCCGTCGCGACTTCTTGGTGGCCTGAAATTTTTCTTGCTGACTTCGCCAGTAGCGAATGTTGGTTTCTCCGACACTGAAATGTCTGCTTGTAGCATGGTTCCCATGCTCGAGTGCATACTGTATAGCTCTCAGTTTGAATGCAGCCGTGTAGCTCCTGTACTTCCCCATTATGGAACACGCGACCACACGAACCGCACGCCGCTTGCAAAATGGTGAGATGTGGCGTTTTTTTCTTTTCTTTGCCCGTGTGGAGCATTGATGGCGATGACACTGTCGCTTGTGTCAAGTTGCCTGGCCTCCGAGAGTCACCCAGCTTTCCGAGCTGCCTTGGTCAAGGTAGCGAAAAGCTTACATCTGCACGGTGGTTTGGAGGGGAGGGTGTTATGGATAGTTGATCGAAGTACTAGTTTTTGCTCATTGATGCATTTTTTTTCTGTTTTTTTGTTTTTGCAGTTGCGTTAGGTCGTCGTGCTCGCTGGCTTTGCAGCGGTTCGGGGAGGGGGCTATCACTAGTTAACAATGGTTAATAGAAGAACTGGTTTTCGCAATGTTGTATGTGCCGTGAGTTCTCAGCAGCTGTGATGGCAGCAACACAAATGACGACTAGTAGTCAGTTCAGCAAATTCGTTAATAAGCTTGGGTTGTGGTATGTGCGTACGTTTTTTTTTTTTTCCACCCGAGATGGATTGGGGGGGAGGGCGTCGGCTTGCAATCACGTATATACGGTACTGATCACAGTGCCAACTTTGGGGTGCGCCTATTATGCGCAGAAATAAAAAAATCTGATTTTCCACGACCAAACTGGGGGTGCGCCTATTATGCGAGTGCTCCTATTATGCGAGTAAATATGGTATGTGATTCGATCACTAATCCGCAAATAGTAAAAGTCTGCAAACAGTGATTTTTGGCACTAAATAAAATACGAATCGAATAGTGTCACACAGGAATTTAATCAATATTGAATACTTTTTTGAATAGTCTTCGAATAATGAATATTCGTTATCACAATTAATATAATACTGGGATGTTTACATCCCAGTATTCTTATAGTTAGCAAGTTTGTGTTATTACATAGTACGTTATGATACATTGTTTACTAAAAGCACAAATAGAGCATTAGGAGCGAACAAGTGGTTGCTTCGCATGCACAGGGCCCTTCAGAGAGTGTGAATTGTCGCTGTACAGCCTGTGAAGTATGGCTACCTAAGTGACCTAGCTTGCTCCACTGTGTAAGTTCTCTTGTTTTATGTCTTTACTATGCCCAGTGCGATGAAAACTTACGGAATTTTGCTTCAATGCTTATTTGGCCGCAGTTGAGGCGCAAGTTGGAATCGGTTGGCACAGGACAGGGGTAATTGGAGAGCGCAGTGGACATAAAGAAGGCTGATGATGGTGATGATAATGGTGTTTTCAAATATTCGAAGCGTATTCGAAAAATATTTGCATTTACAAATAGTGACTATTCGATTCTTCATTCGAAGTTTCGAACATTTGCACGCCCCTAGCAGATAGCTATCATTAGTGCTGTGCGGGTCGACCGCAGTCGGTACCGACGATAAAGAGCAGGCAACCTTTTCATTGTTAGGTTTGGCGTGATTTGCCACTTATTTCAAAATCGGGAGGGTTGCGGCAAATTCGCATGACGACAACACCCGCTCCCCCCCCCCCCCCCCCCACGCTGATTCATTTGGTAGTATTTGCCC
Organism: Dermacentor variabilis; assembly: GCF_050947875.1. Classification (NCBI taxonomy): domain Eukaryota; kingdom Metazoa; phylum Arthropoda; class Arachnida; order Ixodida; family Ixodidae; genus Dermacentor; species Dermacentor variabilis. The sequence continues at coordinate 149,411,230 of NC_134569.1, read as the reverse complement.
GATTCTAACACACCCCCTGAATAAATGCACACTCACTTTCTATGTGTCCAAAGTAGAAAACTAATGTGGAACTGACATGAAAGCTTCTAAAAAAACATAGAAATGTAATGCACACCCGAGTTTTTCACAAGAAAAATAGGCGAGGGTCTAATATGTTTTGTACACTGGCATCCAGTTTTCTAAAGTCAGTTTTGCTGCAATTCATTTGTTTTATGTGGCAATGCATACGAACACCACAAATGCTGCTTTTGGTTCAATTTTCTTGAGGGGGTTGGGCGAAGGTGCACTTTAGAATTGGGTAAATATCGTAATCAGACATTGAGAGCTACCATTGTTGCTTGAAAATCCTACAGCAGGCTGAAAATATGTTTTCGACTGGGAAATGACATTTGTTTATCACATTTACTATTCCCTAAGCTATGGCGAGACAGATGCTGCAAGCAAAGGGGTTGCTATTGGGGTCGCCATAGGGATCAGGCATGTGCGTGCTAACTGGTCAAGTTCAAATTACTTTTGCGAAAGCCAATTTTAGGATGGAAATAATGAAAGTTTGGGCTCATAGAAATGCATGTTTGCAAGCGGGGACCTTCAGTCGGAATTGAATTAAACGAAAAATCTATTTAACTGGAGTCGAATTGATGGAAGTCTACTGCTTTATGTTGTGATTCATTGTTTAGTTGTTGTATTATTGTTTTATCAATACATGTGGTTGTCTGTGTTATAAAACTGCTGTTGTGTTAGTGGGTCTATGTGCTTTAAGGATATCTATTAACCAACTATATATGATTGACTACATTGTTGGCTATTTCATACCATTGTTTGGCACCCTTTGGTCATCATGTGCCGTTGTGCCAAAAAACTTCATATATCATCACCATCAACTAGGTATATACAGCAGAACCTCATTGATACTTTCCCATTACATATGTTTTCCCTGCGTTAACATTTGCAATCGAGAACAGAAAAAATGACCCAATTGAGTTACACTCAATTTTTACCAGTTCATACATTCCTGGGAAACAAGATTTTTTGGCACCAATGTTCAGTACATCGCCAAACTGTGATCGTATGATATGTTTTCTGGCCGCTAGATGCCATGTAAACAAAAAATGTGCGAAGCTCACGCGATCCAGAACAGTACATAGCTGCTCACCCTGGCAGCTTCACCGCAACACTCGCCCGCCCGTCTCTCGCGAAGACGCTAGCGCTCCCAGTTTCTCATTTCAGTACCAGGAAATCTCTGGGGTCGTCGCACACATCATTCACTGCTATCACCGCCAATCGTATTGTGATAACCATCTTCGCCTATCCGTTTCACAGCATGTGGTGCCGTCGGAAGTGTAGTGCACGCTTTTAGCCCTTTAAGGGTCACTGACGTAAATATACAGTGCCGCGAACAAGTCCAAAATGGTTGATGCCATATATTTACAGCGCCATCTGTACGTTTAAAAAGCGCACCAATTTTTAATTTTTTTGCTTTCCTGGCATGGTGCTGCCACTATGCGGGAATACGGGGAATTTTTTCCTCGTGCCTCCCTCTCTCGGTTTTCGTTGCATGGTCTGTTTTAGAGCTAGTACTGTATTTACATGATTGTAAGTCAACTCGAATGTAAGTCGACCCCCCCATATTGCGTGACAGGAAAAAAAAACAGAATACTTCCCCCTCCCCCCCCTTTTTTTTTGAGACTCGCGAAAACTAATCGCCTCTGGTTGGCGATAAGATGAAGATTTGTAGAAGTTTGTCACATGTTTCGCTTTTTTGATGGGCACACAACCGCACAGTTTTCTTGAGTGCGCTCACCTACGCAGTTAGATTACGCCATGAACGTAAATATTGGTGTAAGAGCAGGAACATTTGAGACTTACGAAATATTCTCGTGTGTGCATTTTCTAAGCCTTGAACAATGCATACAGTGAAAGCTCGTTAATTCGAACTTCAATAATTCGAATTTATGGATAATTCGAACTGTACGATTTGGTCCGTCCAAGCTCCACAGAAATCTATGTATAAAAAAGTCCGTTAATTCGAACGCGAGAAGGTTCCCTCACGGATAATTCGAACTACGCTCACCTGGCACACGGCCAGAGAAAAGCGCCTACTGCCTACACACAAGGCTATATTGTCTCCGAAACGGAGAGAACGGCGAGAGATGGCAAAATCGGAAAAAAATCTAACCGACGCGGGGTCAGCCAGAAGGCAGTGGCGGCTGCCGCCTCTCCGTTCTACGTAATCTCCAAGACTTCTTGGCCGTTGTGAATCTCAGAGGCTTTGCAAATCTTGTACAGCTGCAAATGTTTTGCCGAGATGGCACGGCAAGCGCCAAAACACAGCGAATCAAGTACGTCGCAGCTGCGCTTGCAATCAAGAACCAACGAATCAGGGCCTTCGCCACCTTCACATGTTCAGCGTCTTTGTCTCGGCAGTCTTCATCGGTTGTGCACCTCTGTTTTCAGCTTAGGAGGTATCGGCCGTCGCGAATCATTGTGATACTGTTAAGCCTCGGCTAACGTTCGTTTCGGTGGACATCGGTGGTCTGGCACAGTCGGACCCAGAGCTTCGACTTGAAGATGGCGTGTGCCCGCGGCACACGCCATCACTTTCTGACACGCCAAATTTCTGACATGCCCTACTGCTTCCAAATCGCAGTGTACTGTTGCTCTCCTTCACTTTCGTTAGTTCGAACTTTCGTTAATTCGAACTGAATCGGCTTCCCCTTGCGGTTCGAATTAACGAGCTTTTACTGTACAACAATGCATCAAATTTTTCATTCTTATAAGTTCATTCACTTTTTTTATTGTTATTCATGAATAAACAGTACATATAAACCAACACAAAATATTTTTTTCTCACTTTACAGTCACCCTAGAAAAATTACGGTACATTTTTTTTCGAAACAGGTCTCTCTGAAGAATTTAAATCTGCAATAAAAAAAATCAAACCTGAGTGGTCGCATATGGTGAAAAAAATCTACCCTGAAAGCGTTAATAGGCGATAACCAAAGCGCGCCACTGTTCCCTGCTGCAGTTTGCGATCGTGTGCTTTTCCCGGCCACTAGATCCTGTGTGAACAAGAAAAGGCGCTATGCGCACGCAGTTGAGAACGATATATAGCCACCCGTCTCACGTGGAAGTGACGGCGCGCACAGTTTCTTATTCTGGTGCCAGCAAATCGCCACCCGGGTCATTGCATGCCGCATTCACAGCTATCGACGCCAAACCTATTGCAATAAGCATCTTCACCTTCACAGCGCTTGGTGCGTAGGCCCATTGGTAACGTACTGCATGCTTTTAGTAGGCGATAATCCAAAGGCGCCACCATTCCTTGCTGCAGGCGGCATGATGTAGGCATCACGTTTCACTTCCGCGGCACCCGGTGTCGCCCACCAGCCCAATTTCGGTTTGGTTTCATATCACCCTCTTAAAACACCACGCAAGGAAACAACAAAACGCGTCTCGGGCCATTGGAACACCACCAGCTCGACACAGGTCGGCGTCTCGTGCCGCAACAATCCGCTCGACGCTTCGCATTACATAGATGTCAACAATAGTTGAGTCTGTAAAATTTGTTTAGTTGCTTCGGATTGTACATTTTCCTGGTTAGTACGTTTTTTTCTCGTGATTTTTTTCGAGGATGTATGACTAAGATTCTACTGTATTATGCAGGTATAATGTTGTGATTCGTGGTTTGCTTGTTGGATTATTGTTTTATCATTACATGTGGCCTTGTGTGATGTCCCTTAAGACGGGTTGAAACAATGCACCAAACAGATAATTCAGTCCATGGATGAAACGGCTTGGCTTAATGGGGCTGAATCGTGCAGCAAACAGCTGAAGGTACAACTTCTGCTCGTAATGATTTGGTGCCAGTGGGCCACGTCATGCTCAGAGTCTGTATCAGTGATTTAGTTCTTTGTGTTTGTTCACCGTTGTTGATTTGCTAAGTAGTCCAAGAATGAGTGGAATGCGTCACTGTTAAACTTTCTGTCACTTAAAATGCCTGCTTTATCATTTCCCGTTTCAGCCACCTGAGCAGTCCTTAGATGCTAACAGCAGCAGCAGCAGTGGCGGCTCTGCTTCCGGAAGCAGCGGGGGCAGTGGGGGCAACAACAGTAGCCTTCTGGCTGAGTTGATGCAGGCCGCAGGCATCCTCCAAGACGAGGGCGACAGTGGGCGGCCACCCCCACTTCTGGTAGTCGGTGAAGACGCTGTGCCACCAGCCGAGGTCGAAGTGGCGATTGACACTGTGCCCTTGGACGACAATGCTGTGATACTAGACGATGGCCACCTGTGTGAGTTGATATCTCCAGCAAAGTTCCTTTCTGCTTAACCCCATCAGCTCTACAAGTCAGATGCCACTATAGCGCTGTTGGCACTCTTGTAAACATCTGCTCTAGTTGCATGGGTTTTTGGTGATCTGGGAGATTCTCAGCCCCACTTTAAGATAATGTCATGAAGCAAGTAGAAGCACATGCATGTCAAAGAGATTGGCTGATAGTTATAATAGCTTCCTACTTTATGCTTGCCACTACTAATACAGAATTCTAGCGGTCTATTTTGTTATTAGACAAACAAGTGTACTTGTTTGTCACTTGTTTGTTACTTGTTTGTGTACTTGTTTGACAAACAAGTGTAGTTATTTCATGTTTGCCGTGGGGCTGCAACCCCGCTCTATGTACTGCGGCACATTGATTTAAGCTTCTTGGTACAGATTCACAGTATGCTAACAGCGCGAGATGCAGGACAAGAAAGTAGACTACGCCCATGCCTGTTAGAATGCTATAATGCTATGTACGAAAGTGACTGCAGCTTCTAAAAAATTTGTGGTGTCGGCTTTTACACCATTAGAAATATATTCAGAGAGGACGTTTACACATAGTTACAGCACATGCTCCACGATGGACTAACTAAGCTAGCACTAAGATTGAAGTTCACAATACAAATTTCATTTCGCCTTCACTAATCGCATTTGAGGCTTCCTTCAGGAGCAGGCTTTTCGAGTTGGTGCTTGCTGCTGTGTTTGGGGCAAGACTATGGCTAGGAGCAGGCACCACTTATGCACGATTACAAGCAATTACATGCATCATTTCTTCAGAAGTTGACATTAAGCACGGGTAGCATGAGGGTCTCACTGCACTAATATGACGACTTCACTGCAGCCGAAATATGAAGACTGCATATGCGATGAGGGTAGCTATATCGGCTTGCTGATAAGTTATCTTGTTATTTGTTGTAGCGCAGTCAGAACGACATGGACATGGAAGGCACGTCAGACGGCACACAGTGCAGAATAGCCAGCTTCAGTGTCTGCTTCTTTGTATGGTTGTGACTGGCAAAAATTTCGGATCCACTTTTCTTCTACCTACTGCATCTAAAAGGTGGCCTGCAAGAACCAAAATTCCATCAAAGCCTTGCAGAAGGGTGTTTTTCAGCATGAGTTACACAGTGTGCTGTTTTTGCTTGTTGTTGCAGTGGTGGACAGTGAGGAAGTGAACTTAGGGGAGACCACCCCGGGTGTAGTTGTGGAGGAGGCCCCGTGCCTGCTTCAGGACCATGTCGTTTGCCACGAAGTGGAACTGGTCGCCCAGCCTGGACTACAGCTTGAGGTGCGAACACAAACAGCATCCTTGCTTGCAACATTCTTTAAGTGGGCAGTTAAGCAGCTGGCACATGCAACGACCTAGATATCCATTCTTACCGGGAACACAGAGTGCGCTCGGAACAAATACACTTGAACCTCACTATAACGAAATAATGGATATAACGAAGTAAAGGGAAATTGGCCATGAAATTCTCATAGAGATCTATGTATTTAAAACCTCGTTTTGATGGAATGAAATTCTCCTGCCAATGGATATAACGAACTAGATTCGTCTCTGAGGCCAAGAAAGGACCCGACCATTGCTCACTAACTACATCACTTTTTCCATAGGGTACGGCACTCATTTGGCCCGGTAGTTCGAAACTTTCGTGCCCCCATGTTGAATATGCATTCGAGCAACGCTAGTCTTTCTCACCGCCGCACGTAGCTGCGCACCTGTGCACAAGCAACGGCTCACTATTGCACTTCTCCACCGACCTCTCTCTAGCGCTTGCCAGGTAGGGTGAGCCATGCCATGCCACACTGCGTGGCTACATGTGGCGGTATGAAAGGTTGGTGCATTCACTTCTACTGCGCGACGTGCCTTGCAGGCAGGCGCAGCTGGGCATGGCCTCCGAGGTCTCCCCAGCATGACCTCGGGGATCACGCCCAGGCTGTGCATTCACTTCTCCCTCTCCCTCCGGTCATGCCCTCCGAGATTGCACTGGCACTGGTGTAATTTCGTAGGCCATGAGCCGAAGTCAGCGAGGAGGAGAGCACAGTGTCTTGCCTGTTACACTCTAAATGGGCCAAGAAATGCGTGGGGACTGTCACAGATACAAGTGCAAATAAGCTGGCTACGCTAACCTGTTTGAGCTGCAACTGTTGTATATGTGTTTGTTTATTAGCTGTTACAGGCAGGAATTTTCTTGGGTGGCAAAGAATGAGAGAGAAAGCAAAAGGGGGACTAGAGACCTTTAATATATAACGGCTGTATACCTTTTGGAGACCCAATGAAATAGAATTGTCACCACTGTAAATGCGCGAGCCGCAAATGGAGTTTGGGGATATTTTACATGCTAAGCCAGCCACATTAGAATTGGGTCACATGTTTTCAGCATTTCGAGTACTTGCATGTGTCACAGGACGAACTGTCATAGGGGTTAGTGGAAGTCTGGGCCACCATCCTGTTTGTGGTTGTTGACGAGCCATTCCAGAAATGAAGAATATCAAATGCAGAGGGCTGTTTTTTTTTTTGCTATAAAATCTGATGCGTGGTAGATTTCGATGCACACTGTTTCCTACTTTCAACTCATTAAAAACTGGTTGTACCTTGAGTTTGGGAATGCATTAGAATCGGATGAGTACTGTCAAGTGAAGTAGAAGTGTTGGGGCATTCCTTCTGCCTCTTCTGTAATTCTACTTACTGGATAATTTGATCGATTTGGCCAGTTTCGTCAGGGTCAAGTTAACAGAAGTCAACAGTATTAATGCTCAGAATTCGTACTGACAGTGAAGGGCAAAATTTCACTTATTGTTTTCATATTTGGACTTTATTGTATGATGGCTTTTTTGGCAGCAGCGGTATTGCATGCGCAACACTCTCTTCCAATTCCAGGACCGTACTCTAAAAGTCTCCATTCCTGTGTATCCAAATCCTTGAAAATCTGACCGACCTCGGCTGTTTCACCAGCCCTGAACTCGTTTACCGTAGACAGCTGCAGGCTGTTGCAGCAGACACTGGAATCTTCTCCAGGACAACAACTTCTTTGCAATGCACGCACTCTCACTGCTGGACTGGTCCTGTGTAGAAGCAGAGTTCCTTCTTGGTTGATTAAATTCTGGGGTTTTACATGCCGAAACTGCTATGTGGCACACTGTAGCGGGGGACTCCAGAGTCATTTTAACCGGCTAGAGTTCTTTAACGGGCACCTGAATTTAAGTAAACGGGCATTTTTGCATTTCGCCCCCATTGAAATGTGGCCGCAGCAGCCGAGATCGAACTCACGATTTTGAGCTCACAGCCCAACGCCATAGCTACTGCGCTACCGTGGTGGGTTTTTGGTCGATCCAGGCATGATTGGGCACGACCAGCCTCCTGTCAGCCATATTGAGTAAACCATTGACATAATAGTTCTGCGGAAACCTGCAAGGTGAAGAGAAGTGATTAATTAAGAGAAAATCAGACATCCACCAGTTCGTAGCAATTGCTGGCCGCCTCGTTAGCTCAGATGGTAGAGCGGCTGCCCTGGAAAGGCGGTGGTCCCAGGTTCAAGTCCCGGACCAAGACGAATTTTTCTTCAACTGTGAGGCTTTTCTTTCGAGGAACCCGTGGGTTTCCTTTGTAGCAATTGCTACGAACTGGTGGATGTCTGATTTTCTCTTAATTAATGAGTAAACCATGAATACAATAGAACGCAGCTGATTCTAAACCCACTAAACACACTTGACATCAGCCTTGGTTGGCCCTGTATGTATATTTACCACCAGAAATTGAAAACGAAGGGCTGCACTTGTTGATGATGATGATGGTGCATCTCGACTTGGTAATGATAGTGGTAGAGAGAGTAGGGTAGCCTTCACATACATGTACATGTGCTACGCGTGCACAAAGGTGCCCTAACCAAGTTAGGTGAGTGATGATCCATGCCAGTGGTGTAGCCAGAGATTTGTTACAGGAGAGGTTCTCCGTTCTGTTCTGTGGGAAGAGAGAGGAGAGGATTCATCAGAAAATTTTGGGGGGGTGGAGTGGGGGGGAGTTTAAAACCCCTGAAACCTCACTATGCCTATGCCACTGATCAGTGCAATACTTAGTGAGGCCCTTTCCATATTTCGCAGTATCTCCCTCAATGTTTAGCCATGTAAGGGCCATACCCTCCAAGAAACCCTCACATATGCCATCACTACTCATGGCCAGCAAGCGCTGCCACCAGGAAATGATAGCTTGACTGAAGGAGGCGCAGTAAAGCACTAGTCCATCTGAAAGGGGGCTTGGGAGAGGAGCCTGCACCTTGCTTGGCCACCTTTATCGTGAATCACGCCGACATGCATGGGCACTGCAGTAGGCGAACCAGTGTTGTACCAATGCTGTGCATTTGTATGATCATTCAGCCATGCTTAAGGAGGTTTGTTGAACCAGTAACATGACAGCATTGAAACAATGTATATTTTGACAATTGGGTCAGCTTTATTCACAACAAAGGAATGCTCACTTTAAGAGTGGGCCATCATAAGTGGCTCAACTGTAGTTAGCACACCTCGCTTTCAGCTACACATTCATACAGGGGCATGTGTTCGATTTTCAATGCATGTGGTAGGCAAAGTTTTGTTTTTCTTCATTACATGTCAAGGGTGAGGTTAAAAAGGTAGAGGAGGTGGCCTGACGAGGATGCAACAACAACAGCATGTTGATAGTGACAACAACGACTGCCTGTGTACTTAGATTTTGGTGCATGTTAAAGAACCCCAGGTGGTCGAAATTTCCAGAGTCCTCCGCTACGATGTGGCTCATAATCAGAAAGTGGTTTTGGCACATAAAACCCCACAATTTCTTTTTAACAACAACTGTGTAACAGACAGGATGGGTGGACAGACAGATCAAACCAGCAAACCAGCATTTAATTGCAGTTTCAGTAAAGCCACAAGCAACAACAAAAGAAAGGTACATGGGTGCACACAGAGCACTTCGTGTGGAGTAAGCACCAGACAAAATCCTCGACGACTGGCTTGAGAAAATGATGACAAAAGGTAATCTATCGACTATAAGTGATACCCGTGCCATACGGGTACAGAAAATGGCATTCAGTCGTTAAGGCCTTAAGTTAAGGCTTAAGGATATAAGTTAAGACATTTTTTTCAACAGAGCTGTCACACATCCAAATTTAATGACATTTGACCTGATGATGTCGATGACAGTGTCTCCTGAAGTGAGCAATGTTAGGGTATGAATTAAAAAATTAATATGCATTTACAAGTTTAAACTGTCGTAATAAACAGTGAAATATAAGACTATGTATACTATGCACGGTTAGCTTGAGTTTCTTGCTGTCTTTTAGAATAGACCATAGCAACTGTGGCCAATGTATGTCAAATCCAAAGCCCAGAAACAAAACGGCGCCTGCTGCAGCGAGACCGTCGCAATGCCGACCTGAGGAAGTTCGTTTTATCACGTGGAATCCGTAAGCACAAAGACTGCATGTGAACAGCCTGTGCATGACGAAAGACTACCGTGCAACAAATAAAACCCATCCCCAAGTGACTTTCGTCTGCTTCACAGGTTGCTAACCTCTTGTGCAGCTTTGCTAGCTGCAAAAATCCTTGTGTTCTCAAAGACTGTTTAGTATAAATGAAAAGGTTTCTTCTCGTAAAAGTGCCGATTGTACTTTAAAGTTGTATATAAATGTTTTCTAACAGGTTTAAACATTTCAAATACCTTACTTACACTGAGAAATGCATATTCTCGACACTGTGGCTTGCAAAGCTACGGCATCGAGAGTATGCATATTTCAATCGAATTAGTGCTGGCGAACGCATTAAATAACGAATGGCATTAAGTCTAATGCCATTTGATTTGCTCGTGTGTCACCACGCAAATCACATTATATAATAAGGTATTAGGAAGTTAATGCCATTTTCTGTACCCCTGTGGCACGGGTATGACTAGACCACGTAGAATGCTTGGTGTGTCCATGTGCCTCTTGTTTTTTATCCTGTGGCATTGGCACTACCTTTCATCTTGATATTATTCACAGCCGAAGAAAATAATTTTGCGCATAATTTGATGTTCTTTTTTTCAGTTAATTCTTTGTGTTGTTGTCTCGCTGTTTGCTACAGTGTCTTACACCACCTGTTGGCTTCATTCCAGGTCGTTTCAACATCACCTTCAACAGAAAGTAATCGTGCTGAAACTTCCCAGAATGGTCAAACTACAACCAAAGAACCAGCAAGCCAGAAAGTTTTGCCAAGTGAGTGTTTACTAGCAAAAAGCCTGTTTTTCCTAATGTGCCTGTAAAATGCTCCCAAGGGGTGCAGAGTTGTGCCTACCTTTCGCCGCTCGTGCTGCTACTAGCCGAGTGACATCATGTGGTCTAAAATGACATCAAAGGTTCTGCCACTCTGCAGAGAAGCCAATCTCATAGACACAACACCGACTTTTCGTTACCGTCAATGCCATCAAGATTTCAATCCGCTGCTTTTGAAACACGCATGACATGACATGATTGACACGTGATGTCATGTACTGTCCAACCCACTTATAATGATACTGATTTTAACAATATATAAGTTAAAACAATGAGAAGCTGCTGCACCGTCATTATCTGTATGCTTTCCATGGTGAAATAACCCGCTTAGTACAGTGCCCCATGCCACAATATCAGTAATAACGATGAAGTCTGGCTGCTGGTTGTCCGTGCCAAAAGGTAATGAAATGTGAAATCCTTGAAAAGACAAAAGAAAAAGAGAAATTAGAGCCGCTGCACGATGGCCCACCACTCCAACGGCCTCCATGCGCTCATTTCCCAACCTTGCACGCATCTCTCCCATCACCCTTCCACCCTTCTGAACACAAATAGGCTGCGCCCATAACTCTATGCCACGCCACCCACTGAAACATGGATTGACCACACCAACTGCACTGCTCCCAGGTTGCTCTCTGGCCTCTCATTCTGCGCAATTAGGCCAACAGATTCAGTCACTTGTGCTCATCTTTGTTGGTTGCATCGAAGTCGATCCTGGCCACATGGTTTCTCAGCCTCGCTTGACATCGCCAAAACGGAAGATGGCTGAACCCCCCGCTGATCATCAGCAGTGCACTACGTTGCCGGTGAAAATAAAGCACATTGCTATAGATTTGGAAATGAAGTGCTTCAAATCAATGAGGCAATCATTGTGAACATACTTGCATCGGATAGCAACGGTGATGACAGCAGTGGCAACGCAGTAGGGCAGGCTGCTTCAACGTTGTCTTCGCAGGAAGCCGTGCAGATAGTTCAATCCCTTTGGAGCTTCGTTTTCACAAGCACCTGGATGCTTTGGAGAAGGAGAAGCTTCGCCCGAAGCAAGCACAGCTGACAAACATGGGGTTTTCTTGTGCAAACCAGTGCGAAGTACGTGGAGAGATGCCTGCAGTGATCTCGCCCTAGCATTTCTTCTGGATCTCTCAAGCTGACAGGCTCCTGCGGCAACCCTCTCGCATTTTATAAAAGGCCCCTTTTGAGGTAACTAAAGCGATGCCTCGGCAGAGCTCGCATATTGCTTGCCGTCCCCGATCCCTCTTTGCAGTTGTTATAGCAGTGCCATTCTTGAATGCCGACAGCCACAGCTTGTTATACGCAATCAGAGCATGCAGGAAGCAGAATTAAGCTGTTAAATGAGATAACACAATTAGCAGCCAGATGGAGGAAGGTGATGGGGAGGGGCACTGGCTGCCCCACCATTACAGTTTTTTTAGGATAGCTCTGCCATCCCCAAATTTTGTTGTTGAATTCATATATTGCCAACGTTTATGAGATGCTTGTTGCATACGGCAGGTACTACCATGATATCCTAACTGGATTCTTATGTGCTAGGCTTCTGCATTTATGGTTTTATTACTCACGTGAGTTACCGCTGCAGAGTGCAGATCTGTGCATGAAAAACCCACAGTGGGCTGCTCTGAGCTCCTTCAGCTGACACTGTAGCGTTACCCTTGAGAAATATATTGTCTAGGAAATGAGCTCTTTGAATAAATTTTCGTGAACGAAGACGCCATAAAAAAAAAATTTCACAGTACCGCCCTAAAGGTGAAGCACCAATTGCGATAGCAAATTAGTAGATAGCTGTACGAAGTAAAGATAGTAGTTTTATCGGCCGCATAAACTATTAAACATTTGCTTACTAACTGAATTAACAATGATAGAATGTGTAAGCATGACTCAACGAGGACGTAGAAAGAAACAGACACACAGAGACAGCTCTTTATGTGTCTGCTTCTTTCTACATCCTTGTTCAGTCATGCTTACACATTCTATTATGGATTCAAACCAACTAGCCAGCAAACATGTTTTAACTAAATTAACTGACACAGTGTCATTTGTGCACAGGTAAACATGAACACATCTCGCTCGATGAGTGCGGAAACTCACCGTAAAAATTCTGGAGGGAAGAATCGTGGCAGCAGCAAGCGAATTGACCTTCATGTATTTTGCGCTTCAACGCGAACGAAACGTCGCAAGCACAGCGCATACGACGCTATCAGCACTACGCGCATTTTGCAAACATTGCAGATCGCTTTCGAGACACACGAGCGCCGGCAACACTTACCTATGGCATCCATTAAAGGCATCTATTACGGCATCCGCGATTCACGTGGCTAACGCCATAGTAAATGCCATGATTGCCTCCACTCTGTAAGGAGCAGCGGGTGAGGACGTCATTGAGGCACCCTAGCAGCCGCCGGAGATGAACGGCCCTCCTCCCTCGCCTATCCCACTGCCTCGTGCGACAGGGGAGGGCACGCATCTGGACTGCGTTTCTCACTTGTGCACACGAGATTGAACCGTGTTTGCCGGCTCACCCTCACACGCTGGAATGTGTGAGGATGACGGCAGAAATGCTCCTGGAGTGTCCGTATGATTGCTGTCACAATAAAATATTTGAGACGACCGTGATAAGTATACAAGCATAGCGAATGAGAGTGCACATATAGAAACACTGCAGAAGGCACCCGGACACCGCCCGAACTGCAGCAGATGACAGGTGCGAGTCCGTGCCCTGACGTCAAGCGAGCAGCGCTCACAGCGTCCCTGTAGGTCGTTCTTGGGGCTAATAAGAATGGAATTTTCATGCCACTTGTGGGGTTCTCCTCCCTGCTCTTGGGACAAAGGAACGACAATACAGTCATACGAACAATCACAAGGGCATTTATTGCACCTTTCATAGATCAATGCCTGCTAGCCGAGTTGCTATCCACAAAACATGCCGATGGGCACGCGACAAATCTAGAAGTCCGACTCACCGCGACCGGATAGCGAGCGAATATGTTCGCCCCATGCTGGATCCCAACGCCTGGTCGTTCGCGCGTACGGTCACGCGAACGGTGGCGTGCTCGAAGGCGGCCACGCGAGACGGTCTCGCAGAAGCATTGACCGGCGCACGCGCGGCACGGCACGTCCGTACCGCTTGCTGTCCCGAATCCAAGAGCAAGCGCCTTGTCTCTCGGCGCCGGAGTAAAGGCACGTTCACACCGAAGGCGGAGCGGACAAGCGGATCCGGCCAAGCGGCCGCGGATTTTCCGCTTTGCGGTAAATACGCGGCCGCTTGGCCGGATCGCGCTCGGACCGATTTTTTCCGCGCGGATAAGTTGGCCGCTCTGGCCGCAGCCAATCAGAACCCGACACTGCGGAAGCACTGGTGAATAAATGTAAACGAATGTCTCTCTCTGGGATTTTCGCTTCTGTTATTCAAAAGCGTCAAAACGGCAAGTTGGGCCAGTTGGTTGGGATTCATAGTAAGGTTTGTTACAATGCAACACAAGACGAGGACAAAAGGAGGTATAAAACGACGACACGGCGCCGTGTCGTCGCTTTATACCTTCTTTTGTCCTTGTCTTGTGTTGCGCTGTAACAAATCTTGAAAATCGACTAGACAAGTGGCGAGTAAAATGCCAACGATCTCGTCTTATTCGTCTGAGCTCATTTTGCAGAAGTAGATAGCGGACGGGAGCGCACCGACCCACGAAGAAAAAAAATATTGAAAGTGCGCGCACAAACCCAAAGTGCCGCGAGATGGCGGCAAGTCCTTGAAATTGCTAAAGAAATTGCGAGATGCCCCGCCTTCCGGCGGCGCGGATAGCCAGACAACGCGGCCGGTCTGAACAGGCGCGGGCACTCGCCACCTCGCCGCTTTGAAAATCCGCTTGTCCGCTTAGACGCTCCGCTTTCGGTGTGAATGTGCCTTAACCCCGCCTGTCGGCGGCGTTAGCAGCGCAACACCCGCGCCATCTCTCGTACTGCGCCTCAACCACTCCGGCCGCAGCGGGCGCCAGGCCACGCGGCGAAGCCGGATTACAGGAGTCGCGCATCCCGACACACTTGAATATCATTGTAAGTGGGTTCGACTGTATTCCATGACGTGACATGTCGTGACATAACCACATATGCCATGACATGCGTCACGTGGCATGAATGACAAGAAATGTAATGAGATCACATGACACATGTGACATGACAAGAATGACATATGTTCCCTGTTTTCCTGAGCGCATGTTTGTTTATGCTTTTCTGATTTTTCACTGTGTTATGCAATATGATCACTTTATTGGGTTCTTTTTAACCCCCTGTGTAATGCCCGTAAAGGACCCTTAGGCTATGTGAATTGAAAAAAAAGTTAAATGTATGACATGCATGCATGACAAAACAATGATAGACATGCATGACCGCGAGCACATACTTAGTGGCCCAAACTAGCAATGCATATCATGATTAAATCCAGTTAACGGTGGTTTAGTTGAAGAAACAGTATCATGAGGGTGTAAGAGGATAAATAGACAGACTTAATGTGCCTAAAGTAGGCAGCAAATGCAGCATGGCAGCTGCGTTTCTAGACTACTACTAGATGGTGTTCCAAGTTCGGCTCCTGCGCGCATGATGAGTTGTTTTACCTGATAGCATTAGAACAAGATGGCAGATGTACATGCAACTCTGCTTCCTTTGGGAGCATATACAGGGACACTATTCTTGCCAAGTTTCTCTTTTTTCATTCAACGTCGTTATTATGTGAAATTTTTGCCTTTGTTATGCACATCAAATCCTTGTGATAATCGATGCAGGGGTCACCAAATGTGCTTTTTAACTGTTTTGGAGGTAACTGGTGCTATGATGCACACTGAAGTGAAAATTAATGCAAGCTATGGTATATAATGACAGGTGATCGCAAGTGATTTTTGTTGACTGCAGACCTTGTAGCTTCTCTCAAGAAGTCATTTTGTTGCTGGCCAAAAAAAGAAGTTAGTCAGGTAGCACTTCAAATTTGCGAATGTAACCACATCCAGAACATGATGGAAGCTAAAGAAGGGTGCATAAAACATTTATGCACAGTTCAGCCTCATTAATGTTTCTGCTTCTTTACAACTGCCTTTTGTGCCATGGTACTACATGAAGGAACAAGGGCTATTCTGCTCTGTTTATAACCATCAGTAAAGAAGGTATTGAGCAAAATAACAAGGGTCTTGTGCAAGGCACCAAGAGTGGTGAATTGAAGCATCAGAGCTTTGAAGCATAAACAGAATGTGGGTGGTATGGACACCAAGTGTGACAAAGACAGGTTTTCGTTGCAGAAATAAAGTAGCATGGATGTTGGACTGAAGGGGTCACTCTTTCAATGCTTTCTTCTGCTGTGTTCAGGTACATCGTCCTCAGCTGAACAACCAAAACTAAAAAGTGCAAACAGTGGCGGCACGTCGCCAACGCCAGCACCTGAAAACAGATTTGACAGGCCTCACAGCCCTCACAGGAAACGGCCGGGCTCTGGTGAGTGGAACAGCGTTGGCGATGGCAACGAAACCAGTATTCTTGAAGCAAGGGACGCGCATGCGCGGACATGACTCAATCATGTTCGGATGCTTGGCTGCCATCTGAAGTGCCACTAACAAGTCTGCGTAGATGGGACAGAGATTATTCTGTTTTTTGCTGCACTTTTCTCACCGAGTCGCACATTATGCACTGCCCTAGATGTGCAAAAACCATCATCACATGTCGCTGCAACATGCATGACATTTCAAATGGTCAAACAAATAAGATGGCAGCCATGACGTGTTTCCGGCACATACATGATCGCTTCTGGGCCTTGTTTAGTTTTGTAAACAAAAATTGTGGTTCCCATGCAAGTATTATGCATGGTATTTTATGCAATTTAAGTGCAAAGCAAAGACATTTGAGCACTTTTTGAAGTTTGGTAGCTTTGTGCGAGTAGGTAATATGCAGGGTTACATTCCAGCAAATTTTGTTGCAAGATTGCAGTTCAGTAACATTTTGTTGTCGAGAGGCATGAAATGCATTGAATCCTTATGGATGTTTGCCGAGAACACGAATACATTTCGTTGCCGTGGAACTTAGTTATCACGGGTTTAGGCTGCACCTCAAACTCGGGTATGATTATGGGCGTGGTATGGTGGGCCTTTTTCTGCATGACTACAGCAGCGTAGCTTTATGTGCTGTTGTCTTTGACCGAGCTTACGGGGGCTCCAGTGTCCAGGAGACACCAACTGGGGCAGCCTTTTACAGAAACTTTATTACACACTCCTTCTCAGGCAAGAGTTGGTGAGCAGCTCTCGAACTAGTGTAGCTGTTGCTGGGTGCTCGGGCGCATGAAATCGGAAGCTTTCTTCATGAGTGTACAGTGGCTAAGCTCTGTGTTCCATGCTTACAGGAGCTGCATGCTGCGATCCCGCAGTATTTCCAATACTCGGTGGTCAAGTCTTGACGCCTGCCACAAGCGCCACTAAGTGAATGCCCCTAGGGGTGCATCGCCACAGTAACACCAGCCGTGCTGCAGCCGTATCTCCATAGCAGTAGTGCAGTAGAAATGATAAAAAATGAAGGGACAACTGCTAGGATGTGGCAGGGTCAAGATTCGGTTGTTGATAACTGTTTGCAAAAGGTGAATTCTAAATGTTTTGTTGAAAAAAAAGTTTGTTAGGGGGTGGTTCTTAGCATCATAGACATCCTACACCTTTCATAATAGCTGCTGTGGGCCCCTTTTAAAGTGAATAGCTTTCTTTGGCTCTTTTCCCCGTTTTCGTGGTGGGAGGCTAAACTTTCTCCTCTGGTAGAATAAGGAGAGGGTAGCACCGTATGGAGAAACAGAGGGGTGCCATAGAGGCTGAGCCAGCAGACAGAAATTAGGTCAGTTGAGGAGAGGGAAAGGTGCCATTTTCTCCGGATCTTGCTGGTTAGTAGGAGAGGTGCCGGCATTGCGCCATAATTTAGTGAACCTTGTAGGTCAGCAAAGCAGTGACCCAGCATGATGCTGCAATGACTGTAGCAGAAAATGAACAGAAATTGGAAAGGCGTGAATGCGTGAGGCTTGGGGTCAATGGGACGCCGCCATTATTGCCAAGGAAGAAGAACAAACATGCCAATACACACAGGGCCTCGGCAATGACATGTAGACGCCATGGTCGTAGACAAATGGGAAGAAACATTGTGCTAACGACTTTCACAGATAATTCAGCACATTAAGAATGATATTCGCTTACTTTGACGGACATCTTTGATGGTTTCTGTATAATATTTTAAGGCTTTTATGTTGTCCTGAAATTGGAAATGTGATGTATCATGTGTAATAACAGAGGTATTGCTGGGTTTGTCTCACTGACATGCAAGTGACTTGGGACTGTTATGCCATGAACATATTATAATTGAAATGCACAGCTTTGGTCAGCAAAGCCATGTTAGTGGGAGAGACCTTGAAATTGCGGAGTACTTGTGGAGTGTGTTGGCTTTGTGAAACCAGTTCAATTTACAGTAGGGATAATGTCTTGTTGATTACACTATGCAAGAAACAGTGCCCAGTTATGATCCAGTTTCTCTCTTTTTACACAAATCTCTTGTGCTCCAGTCAACCTACGTGAATCATGGTAGTTCCGTGAAAATTTCTGACAAGAGAGTTGACAAAGTAATTCCACTTTGTTACTCTTAAAGGGGTCTGAAACACTTTTTAAACATAGTGAGAAAACATTGCTGATCTTTAGAAAAGACTCCTGTGTACATGTAAGCCAGATGTTATTGCACTGCATACAGCTGGGAATTTACAATCTCGTGTCAAAAACTGAAAAATCACTAGCTCTCGCCTTTGCAATATCGTCATCACAAGCAGCGAAGCCTGCCAGAGAGTATTGACTGATTTGAAGATTGTGATAACATTCTCAGTAATACTATTATTGCTAATTTTGAGATAAATAAATGAAAAATGTAGATCTACACTCAAAAAGACAGAAAAAGCTTTTCATCTTTCCACTGCCAGTCTACACATGACAGCTGCACATAGTTGCATGGCCTTCGGGATAGCAGCGGCATGCTGTGTAGAGTAGATGCTGCGGCCTCCATGGGATGCCGCGACAAGCCCTTTCACCGGTGAGGAACTCAGCTTTTGGGCAGAGCCTTGCCCCCTTGCCATGTCCCTGTGTAGATTCCAGCATACTAGTGGAGACGAAAGAAGAGAGAAAGCATCTCATTGGTGCAGTAGCTACGTATAACTTCTATATGATACATGAGGTAACTACCTTTAATAGTGAGGCCATTCTATGATTAGAAAAGTGTTTTAGGACCCCTTTAAGCTTGGTGGAAGCAATGTTTTTTTCTTCGTTTCGCTTCAGTGTATGCTAAAACTATATATATATTGTACTAACCAGCAACCTTCCAGTGCTTTTGCACATCTTTGTCTGCTGTGTTCAGCATGGAAGAGTTAAATGGTTAAGGTTTGTGGCATTTGCTATTGGTTCTGGTGTAAGCAGTTCATTTTCACCATGCTCTTACAGATGATGGGAAGGACGTTCCCGGTGCCAGCAATGGTGTTGTGGCTTGTGGAGTTGCTGAACGGCTGGGTCTGATGGTAGAGTACAGTTCTTGTATTTACATTTGCGTGATCTGTTTCATCACTTCTATCATGCTGCAATTCTTGTACACTACTATGAGTTATCACTTAGACATTCTGCCAAAAACAGCATAACAGCATTATGTGAAGTATTGCTATGTAGTAACGGATTCAGCGCATAGATAGAAGTACAGCAGGAGGTTATTTAAGGGGCCCTAAAACTTGGTAATTGATATGTTTGCGATTCAAGCAATAATTAAAAAGTGCAATAATTAAAAGTAATTAAGTAATACTTCGTGATGAAAGAAATGCTGGCCGTAAGTACATACGACTACGGCTACTATGAAGTCGGTACGATCGGTCTAGAGCTTGTGGGCATTTTTATAACCTTGGTCCAAGTTAGCTGGGACACCCTGTATATAAAATATCTGTGTTGTTGTATTGCCTGCCTGCTTTAGGCTAGTATAGTAGTTGTAATTAAGTTCACAACATTTGTTGTCTCGTATTGTTACAGGTTTCTGGTACCACTGCCATTCCCATATCATCTACCAGCATAGTGCAAGCAACTGACACTGCCCAAGCTCAAAGACCTGCCACCAATTCGCCAGCAATAGTTGCCACACAGCCAGCCCAGCTTGTCTCTTCAGAGCCTCTAAAGAAAGCAAGTAGTCTGTTGCGGCGGACTAATAATTCTGATCTAGCCGTCCCTGGCCCTAGTAAAGTGTCCGCCATAGGTTCAACATGGAAGCCCAGTACGAAGTCGCCGCCTCCTGGACCAAGTTCGACAGGAGGGCAACAGCCTAACGGGCCTCAGCAACCCATTGTTCATGTTCAACCAGTGCCACCTGTCAGCATGAGTGAAGCACCGTCGACGTCTAATGGACCTTCAAGGGTGTTGCCAAGTGCTATTGCAGTTGAAAGTCTTAATGAAAATTCAAATGCAGATATGAGTGACAGTCTAAGTAGCAGACAAGCAAGCAAGAATTTGAGTAACACTTCAAATGGAAATGGCGGCCCGAGCCAGAGCTCTCCGGAGAACATAGCTGAAGATTCAGCAGAGAACTCTGTGGAGAACCTGATGCAGAGCTTGGAGGGAAACTCGGATGACAACACAAACGACAGTTCCCAAGAAAGCTCCAGTGTGGTTGGTGGTGCAATTAACGAGGAGGACTCTGTGGAACCCACGGACCTCCAGGACTCCATATCGAGTTCCTCCTCGGCGGCGCTAGTGTACCCCCGCAACCCCGATGAAGAGCAGTCAGCCATAATCAGCTCATCATCGAATGACCATGGTCGGAGGGACATTCACAAAGCTAAGCGCGCTTGCGATGTGAGCAGTTCGACGTCGGTGTCTGCATCTCCGTGCCCAGTTGCACCAATGCCTTCAACTTCTGCCGTCTTTGATGAGCAGCATCTGCCAGCTGCCAGTTCAACACCATCCGCTCCTGAGCAGAACTCTCCCGATCAGACGAGCGAGGGTAGTTCCACAGGCCACTTTCAACTGCCTTCCTGCTTCGGCGAGGACAATGGCGGCAGCAGTTCCAATGTCACGTCAGCCGAGCCAGAGATTGCTGTGGTCTCCTCGCCAACTCCTGATGCCCAAGAGTTGGCGAACAGTGCGAGCGGCGAGAGCAGTGTCGCCGGTAGTGAAGAGCGAAGAAGCAGTGCCGTTGAGTCGTCCGAGCAGGATGGTCCAGCGGAAGTGAGCTCAGCTGTCACAACACAGCAACCTGGCATTTTGTTGCTGCGTGCTCAGCGTGAAGAGGTGACGTCTGCGCAGAATGGTAATGGTTTGTCATCCGCAGCAAGCAGTGAAGTGACGTCAGCAGTGTCGTGTCCGAATTTTGATAACGATGATGACGACGGTGTTGATGGTAATGAGGCCGGACCGCTAGTGAGTGAGCTTGTTGTCAATAGTGACGAAGAAGAAGTGAGCACTGCTGAGACTGTGTTAGTGCATTCTGAAGGACTGGCGGAAATCACATGCTCAACTATTGATGCTGCAAGTGCTTCGACAGCTTCTGGTAGCTTGTTTCACCTCAACACACGGCCTCTGTCTGTGTCCAGCACAGAGGAGGCGGAATATCTAGGAGGCAAGTTCTCATTCTCAAATTCGGCATCATAAGTTCTGGAGCATGCAGTGTTTCGTATGTAATATTTATTCGAGTGTGTGTTTACTTGCCATTTCAGTAGTACCAAATTTGCACAGATGTAATGGAATTACAGCTCTAGGAAGCACCTCACATTGTTTTTGAATCTTAAATACTGGGTTTCCCAGCTATCATGCACCAATTTTAAAGAAAGATGGAACCCTTCTCTGCAGATGAAACCAGTTGCATGTTGTTAACCGCAACCTTAACAGGCATCGAGCATATTTTGTATTCCCACTTAGTTTGTAATGAGTACTTACCCCTGTTAACTCAAAGCTGTAAAAACCTGAAAAACATTTCAATATAAAAGGAGTTTCGAGATAAGCGAAATCATAAAATATAAGCCATCTTGTTGCACGTAGACCACATGGAGCTTTTCTGAAATTCTGCTGGTAATATTTTTGGTCATTTTCGCGTGCATTGGTACAGGAGACATCAGCGTCTATGGGCAATGACACTATGCCAAGACAGCATGCTTGTCACAGAGTCAAGGCAATTAATTCTATTGATATATTTGAAGCCAGCCATCCAAGCATAACTGCTTTCAGACATCTAAAAAGCTGACGCTACTACTTTTTGCATGGTGATGAATTCCAGAGAATTTAACTGAAACTGCGGAAGAGCGCAATTTTCGTACCTGGGAGCTGAACTTACACCACACAAAATAAGTCAGTTATTGTTGTGATCAAAAGTAGGATGTTTATTTATGCATGGTTCATTCCTTTGTGCACCTATAACCACCAAAGAAGGCTGCTAACAGATACATTCAGTCCTTGCTTTTGCCCTTAATTATGCACTGCAGCTGGTTACTTCAAAGTTAACTGAAATGAGATTAACTACTGAAGGAAGCTTTCTGTTTTGGATTTGTTGTTATTGTGAATTTTTAACCTAAAGGTGCATTCAGTGGTGGTTCAGAGCAGATTAAAAATTGTATTGGTCTCTGAGGTTTTTTAAGGAGGTTCTTGCAAAGCTCACAAAGACTTACTGAAGCTAAGACTTGCTGATGGCTCTATGTAGTTTATTTAATAATAACATACTACTCGGAAACCACTGTGAATCCTACTACGGGATAAAGTTACAGCAGTGTGCTATGTGTCCAGAACAAAATGCCGCACTGCTCCCCCCTGTAATTGCTGCTTATGGTTTGAGGTAGACTGGTTTCATGCTGCCAGTAGTAGTAACCCTTAGTTGGCCAAAGGGCAACTGTGGAAGGAAGCATGTTGTGTTTGTACCATGGCAAATCTGCTTGCCACGTGATCAAAAGGCAAGGGGGTGAGAAGAAATAGGTTCTACAATAAAAGTAGGGTTGAGGAGACCCCCCCCTTCCTCCCCCCCCCTTCATCTTGTCTTCTCCTAGAATTCTTTGGAAAATCCACAGTGGCATTCTCCTAGGCACGCCCTTCAATGTTGCCTGCAACCCAAGAAGTACAGCAGGAAAAAAGCAGGAACCATCGTCAATATGGCACGAGCAGGACTGCTGTACATGCACTCTGAACATGGTGAAATCGTTCTCAGGGAGGTTGTCTAAGCCTTTTCTCAACATTGAGAACAGTCACAAAGCATTAACTGGAGCAGTGAGAAATTCTAGTGTGAGTATATTTTATTTGATATAGTAATGCTATCGCCATTAGCACAAATCCGGGTTCTGTGCTATTCGACACTGTAAGCAGCATCGTAGCAAAAGTGATCTTTTCGCGAACCAAGGAGTTGCAACGGCGTGCCAGACAAGAGGACCAGTGTAGCAGGCTCTTAGAATGGACTAGCATGTGCTGTGCTTACACCACGAGCACACGCCGCCCCACTTTATTTTCGTCATCTTTCCTAGGGCCGACCGAGAGAGCCGACCTTTAATGTCTGCGCGTAGTGGCGTTAGCGGGCATTACAGTAGGTGCACCAGCAAGTGACTCCTAAGCTATGTGGTGGAATGAAATGAAATTTGAAAGCATAGGATGGGTGTTAACTACAGCAAGACAGGGGTAATTGCATCGAGACGTATTGTTGGACTAGTTGGTTCATTATGGCAGCAAACGGCACCAGAGAACACGAGGGACAATCAAGTAAGCCGAGATGATTGCTAGGTGCACTAACAACTGAAAGTTCATTTCTTGATTGCGCAGAATAAATGTGATCGTCTCGGTCTCTTTGTTTGTTCCTCGTGTTCTGTGGTACCGTTTTCTGCGGTAATTAGATACTCTGAGTCAGGCCTTTGTCCTGTTGTGGACATGTAATAGGTTGTCGATGATGATAATGGTGTTACGAAATCCAAGAAGCCATCTTGATTACAGCAAACGTGTGCATTCTCCTTTTAATAAACGCAACTAAACTGCACTGAACTATAATAGATCACACTTATGCCATATACATATACTTTGTTTAAAGCCTGTTGAGATGAAAGGAAAGCTTATAAAGGGCCACGGAGCACAGCCTCAGTGCCACTGTTAACAGAAGAAACCATTTCTCCACCTCGCTTTGAGCTTTGTATTAATTTGTCATAGCAACGAAGTAATCATACAAGTGCTTCAATGAGCGTTAAAGTGGACACTGCAATGCTCTTTGAACATAGTAGTAAGAAAGTGTTCCTGATCTGTAGGCAATGCTGCCTGAACATGCGACGAGCCAAATTTTATTCTACTGCATGCAACAAGAAGCCTACATTCTTACATAATAGTACCTAGATTGCTTGCTTTCTTCTGCAGCTTTAAAGGGCCACTAAAGTAAAACACTGAATCAATTAGATTAGGGCTGGCCATCGAATTAAATATTTAACTACTAGATTGATCGGTACCCTTTAATTTATACCCCTTTTGTGCATGCAAGACAATGAGCCTAGAGTCCAACTTCACAGTTTGCTGTTGCAGTCCATACACCGATTCTTTGAATGTGAAGCATTCTCCAAGTGCAACCACTTCTTTTTTCATCAATTGCCCAGCCCTAGTTTAAATTGATAAACTATTCTTTAGTGGTGTGTCGGAATGGAACGAAAACAAAAACTTAAAACGAAAAGAAACAATATTTTTGACCAATACGAAAATGTAACCAACATGCTGTTATTTATTTTGTTTTGTATTGAAACTGAAATATCTTTTATTGTTTTTCGGTCGAAGGGAAAGTCAGCAATCCAAAACAATCGACGTCAGACAACGCCAGCATTAGTACGTATCTCAGGCAGGGATAATGTGAGCAGTGACCAGTGCAGAGCTCTACTAATCTAAGCCTGTTGCTCGGTGCACTAGCAGGTCGGCATCGTAGCAAAACCCAGGGCCTGGGTGCTGAAGAGCTTATTGTTTCATTTTCAACGAATGCAACACTTTGTTACTGAAGTTTTATTGTTTATCTTCATCAATCGGAGCAGCGTTCTTGAATTTCAGCGAGTACACTCAATGAAAGGCTGCTTCTGAGATCATGCTCGGTGCCTTGACTCAAGGCATTGAGCACAATCTCAGAATTCATAATACACTTTGAGAAAAATTAATGTTTTTATCGTTAATTAGCTTCTAAAATGTTTGCATGCAAACAAAAAATTTTATTAACTGTTACAGAAAATTTTTTTTCCTTCCGGAGCAGAACTGGAATAGAACTCTTTTTCAGTGGATTGAAACTAAAACCAGAACAAAAAACATTTTGTTCTGACACCCTGTTCTTAAATAAATCTACTTCTATTGATTTAACATTAATAGTTTAATTGTTAGAAGAGAAAATGGCAGTCCAAGTATCATTTTTTAATTTCAGGCCAAAACCCCAGGATCAGTATGTCAAGTGTGATGTCCTGGATGGCAAATAATCTTTTTCATATTTGAGCCGTTGTAGTTCCGTGAAAGTTCTTGAAACTTTCCATGTTCCCTCTTTGTCTCTTTCAAAATGCAGTGTAGTCCATGTTTACAGATAAAGGCTTAGCTAGGCTCGAGCAGACGGCACCAAATTCTGTGACGTCACGGCCCTCTGGTGGAAGATTTTCAAGGTGGCGGTGCCACCTATCTTTCGTTTTTGTGTATTTTCTGGCTTGACAAGCATCTTCTCAGTTTAAGTGATGGTTTTGTATTGTGGAAGGGTAATTTACCAACACAGCTCAGATCAGTCTTCTCTTTAGTATCTCTTTAAGGCCCCTCGCTTTTTTCCATCCCATGCAATGTTTGCGATGGTGTCGTAGCAGGCCCGATGGCCCAGTGGCACTTTTCGGGCAAACGATTAACACTGCAATTACTAGCTCGCACACGTCAATTGACACTCTTTAAGATATTCCAGGAAATGGGGAAGCTGTTGTTGGCACCCATCCTAACACCACTTCTTTGTCACTCTCGGGCACTTTTGTCAGATGTTCCAGGAGCTAGAACCATTAGTGCACCACAGAAAGAAATAAAAAAGGAAAAGGGCAATAGGCAGGCCATTGCTGTAAGCGCCACCCCAGCTGAGAGGAGCTAATGAGTGTAAGGGAATGGGGGAAAGTAAATGTTGAAATCTTGATGTTGTCATAAGGTTAGCAAGCAAGGCCTTGACAAAAGGTGTTCTTTTGATAATAGTTGACGCTTGGAGAGCACACATACCACCACGCACTTCGACGTTCTCGTTCAAGTGGCCAGCGGTCACAGGTGCTAGCCCATCTCATATCAGTATCTTCACTCGTTTTAGGCCTTCTTCAAAAATTTCAGGAAGAATATATTTGGTGAAGAGCATCGCATTCATTTCACCATATCGCTCATGTTCTTAAAAAAATGTGCTCCAAGGCTCCTTTGACATCACGAGTGCTGAAGAACTTGGGAATGAAGCAGCCTACACATCATCTTGCCTCACTGCTCAGTGCAGATGTGCGTGGTGGTATTGAAATGAGCACAATACTGCTTTAAACATTTTATGTTATCCTTTTGCTTCTGGAGACAAGGTCTTCTTAGGCGACTTCACACAGATTTGTCGTATGTGGGATCTGGGCTTCTGGTAAAAGAAAACTGCACTTTCGCACCAAAAGAACATTGTAGAGCCAAAGGTGCCAAAATGTAGCTCTTCTTGAGATGAGAAGCGAGGATTAGTTGCAGAGTAGGTTAAAATTAACAGTGCAGCAGTAATTAGCACCAGTACAGTTGAAAATGAACCACATTGCACCATACATAGGCTTCACAATCTCCAGGATTGGCCCACCTGGCGTCTTGGTGAAAAAAAAAGAATGGTTGGGACAACCAAAGTTGATGCAAAAGAAGACAATGTTTACACGTGTGCTTAAGAAAAGAAAATAAAACAGATGAAAAAACTCAACATGAATAAATAGAAATAGAGAGTTCATAAAAAAATTTGAGGTCTGACATTGGAATGAAGAAAATAATGCAAATAAAACAAAAATTTTAAAAAAATTCAGAAATATGATACAATTACGCAAAATTGCATCATTTAATGTCCCAATTTCAGCACATATAGATTCATGTACCATTATGTCGACCTTGTCTTCTGTCGCACTGAATTTGGTTGACACACCTTTTTTTTTTTTTTTTCAAGCATGAAATGCTTTTAGATCCCATTGTCGGTGACCTTCAAGTGACCTTGAGCCAAATGCCAGAGCCATTATTCGGGCACTCAGATGAGAGCATCCAAGCACTCAAACGAGGCCATCTGGGCAAGTTGCAAGAACAAAATGAGGTCGTCCAGGCAACCAGTCAAGACCGCATTATGTACACTAGTTACTTCCCAAACACGTTACAAAAGATATTGCTTCCGAGTTTTTCCTAATGTTCACAATATCACTCATGCTGTAACTTCTAGTAAAATTAAGTTTTATTCGGCATTTCCAGTAGCGACATTCAAAAGGCAGCTACAGGGCTTGATTGTCATCTTTTGGCGCCGAGTGCTCTTTTCAACACCAGTGGTCCCCGAGTTTCGTGGCATGTCGGGTGCGCCGGCAGTGCCAGCAGCGTCTAAGCCGGCAGCATCTGGCATGCCACGAACGGCCGATTGACCAAGATGATACTTGCAGTGAGGTTTTCTGTCTGTGACCGGAAACTATTGCATCCATATGGACCAGTGCAAAATGTGGCGTGGTGCCGTGTGATGTGGTAGGCTGCGCCGTTGAAAGTATGCATTATTCCCATTTTAAGATTGTGGCTAGTAACATCTCCAGCCAATCTGCTTTGCCGGCAGCCATTTCATGCTTACATCTACTCTCGATTACGGGAGAGCCAGCTTTCTTTATTTTTTTGGTTGCCTGGCACTGATTGTGTATACAATTGTTACGTTGTATTTTTTGCTTGTGTTGCATCTAGTTTGTTCCCATAATGTCAGTTTCTACCTAACTATATGTGCATTTTATGCTATACGTTTTTATTACTTTTAGTTGTATAGCTTGTACGAAGCCCCTTACTTGATGCCCATAAAGGGCATTGAGTGAGGTATTTTCTTGCAAGTTATTTTATTGTACGATTTTATGTGTATGTAAAGTAATGTAAGGTATTTTAAATAAATAGATAAACTTTTCAAGAATCAACAAGGTATTAATGTTGCCCTCCCAAACACATTGAAAAATCGCAAGTACTGCAGTCAACCAAAAGGTGTAACACTTGACCTATGTGGTTTTCTATTTGATAGCTGGGAAAACATTTGTGGTGAATTCCACTGGGTTTTCAGAAGAATTCTGCCTAATTAAGTACTAGAATTCTCAAGCGAGCATTTGGAAGAAATAGCTCCCGAGTTGGCCTACACAGCAAGAGTCTTGATTCTTTCTGAGTTTATGGTTCTGTGGTTACGAAATCATCAGGGTCTCTAAGACATTACCGCTGTGGTCTGCTTGCATGAAGTTTGATAGTGCAAGTACTATAGAGCACTGCAGTTGTTGAGCCACCTTGGAAATCTGAGTTGTATGTAGTATGGGGATTTATCTATGATGTGGCACAAATTGGTTAAGATGGCAGCTTCTGTTGTTGTTAATTTGCTTCAGTTGTTTGTTTCAGTTCCAAGATTGTTTTGAATTGAATTTATTGTCCATAAGAATTCATCCAGAAATTGCCACACTAAGCAGAAATGGTGCAGTGCACTTTTTACTTCTGGCCAAATTTAAGCCTTGATAGGGGAGCAAGGTACAGCATATTACCGCGGCGCAAGTTGGCGTGTAGCAATCGGCAAAAAATGTGAACTTACTACAGATTGGTCAATGGAAAAGAGGTTCCTTTCCGCAGAGCAAGAAAAAAAATTAAAGTGTCCTATACTGCACAAGCAATGTATTCATTGTCACATTGTAGTGATGGTGAAGAGCAAAACGCTGCCAGAGCTGTGAGTTAAGAATATAACCCTTTAATTGGCAAACTTGGACCCATAAACACGAGCAACACTCGAATCACAATTATAGTGGCTAGCACAGATATTGGTCATTCATCCTGAACTCACGGGTCCAATTCGTGCACTTTTTATACATTTAACTTGGTACATTATAGAGTAATCATCGGCAGTCGCATACATATAATAACAAACAACACTATTTGAGTCACTGGCACAATTCAAATCCAGTAGTGCTGAAGGATAAATTAGTAACACCGCTAATCCGGTAAGAAATGGTCACTGGAAATAAGTAAAATGATGAAAGCATTGCGTTATTAAGATGATCTAAATATGGAGAGGATTAACTTTTTTAAAGACAATGAATTACAGAGATTGAAATAGTGTTAGCTTAGTTGTGCTGATATCAGGGTTTTGTGGCTGTACGGAATGTACTGTTTTCAAGAGGTTAGGGAAGCACCCTTGCAAGGCTCTCACGTGCATTGCTGTCCAGCTTATAGAGTCAGGTTTTCTCTTTTCTCATGCCATTCACAGGGTCTGTGGAAGTGGACTCCCACGAGGACATTCCTGATGCTCAAGCCTTCAGTGACGTGGGCACAAGCAGCAGCTGTGGTAACAGAGGTGAAGTGATGGGAACAGAGGCCACTGTGGGAACTGTGCCACCAGCACCTGATGAAGCATCATCAGACTCGCACTCAGGCGTTGAGTCGTCGCGCACTGTGTCGACAGCCTGTGACAGTGCTCCTCCAGCTGGCAACCAGGGGAACCTGAATGGCGCATCAGACCAGCCGAGCCAGTCTGAAACTGGGGGCGGCTTTTCAACGGCATCTGCAGCAGAGGAACCTGTTGAATCTGGAAGCATTGGGGAAGAAGTCTATGAATTACTGATCTGCGATTCTGGTAGGTTTGATGGTCAGCTATGTGTGTTTTCCCACCAAAAATCGAAATTACAGTCTCTGCTTTGAGCGAGTCAAATTTCTGCAACAGGACATTGGTAGAATGTTGTGTGTTTGTAAAGAGAACCTCTCAGAATGGTGACGGTCTCACCATTGCCGACTTGCTGATGCTTACTTTGCTCTCTGAGTTGGGTGCATTGAGCAATCTTTTCTGTGTTGTTTTGACTTTGCAGAAGCCAGTGAGGGCATCACATCAGTCATGGTCGACTCGGTGTCCAGCACCGTGTTCGGAGCACAGCGGGTTGCTGGCCCATCTCCGTCCACATATCACTTAGTCTCCCTTCCGTCGTGCTCATCGTCCGGCCCCAGCACATCGCACTCACCTCCTGCAATAGATGTGGCGTCACTCAATCTTGCTTACCACAGAACTGATGACGTGGCACACCTCGACACTTCATCATCTTCCTCATTGTCAAGTAGCAACGGGCAGCCCATTGTGGCTGATTCCTCTGCTGGTCTGCCATTGTGTGATAACACTGCTGCCTTGAATAGTGTGCCTGGCAGCACTTCTAGTGGAAGTCAGCCAGTACAAGTTGACAATGGGCACACCAGCAATAACGGCAGTGGAAGCAGTGGTAGTAGCAGCAGTGGCACCAGCTCGGACCCCGCTACACCGCTGAACATTGATGACTCAGAGACATACGAAAACGGGGCAGCTTCGACATGCTCATCTGCTTGTGATGTCATTCTGGTCGGAGCTCATGCCGCGGGAACCTCATCCGAGATTGTGGTCTTCGCAGAAGAGGAAGCAACAGCCAATGTGACTGTTTCCTCAGACAACTGCGATGATGATAGCAGCAGCAATGCTGCTTTCGAAGATGTCCCAGGCAACTTGCTGACCGTCAGCTCGTCGGCGTCTGTGCACAGCCACTGTGAGCTGGTGAATGGAGTGCCGGATGAACACACATCAACGTCAAGACTCGTTTTGCACCAAGACGAAGACTCAGCGGCGAGTTCAGCCATTTCGGACATTGATGCAGTGGTTGGCAACGTGGTGACTGTTGAGACAGTGAGGGATATTGTGGAACAGGTGGTGACCTCGTCAGCCTCTGGGACCCCTGTGTCACTGTCCCAGCCTAGCACGTCTAGGGGCACAACAGGGCCACAGCTCTTGCTCAAGAGGAAACGTCGTGTTAATGCACTTATTGATGAATCTTTGTGTGCCTCGGGGCATGTGTCTGGTTGGGCGCGAGTGGCATCGGGACTCCTGGACCGAGTGTGTAAATTCAGAGGTGCCAACAGGTCGAAGGGCGTGCCTCCACCAGCGCACTGGTTTTTAGAGCCAGGTGAGCGCCTCTTTATTTCTAACAAATTGTCTTCAATGTGCGATATGTCTAATCATAGTGCATATGTAGGTTTGAGTGCTGCCGTGAGCTGTTATGCTATGAAGGACAGATTGTGCACGTTTTGCTGCATCTCACAAGCTCGTGATGTAGTGTAGGTAAAAGGATCTGTACACTCAGTGCACCAACAGCACGTAGCTGGTACAAGCAAGGCACACATTTTTGTTGTTTTGTATACTGTGAATTTGTGCTGATTGAAACTTCTGTGCTCGCAGATTTTATTTTAAGTTATAAGAAGCCTGATGTAACTAACGTAGTAGCTGTAGAAGAGCAAAATGGGGAAAGAACAGGAGAGTCTGCAGGCATTGTAACTGCCTCTTGTTAATGGACACTTTCGAGTAAAGTTGGTGCTTTCTGAAACAAGATTTTGCACATCTTTATGTGTATAGATGTACAGATGCAGTTGGCTTTGAACAGATGTAGAGCCAGAAGAGATATACTAACCATAATACATAAGACTGGGTCACTTCACAGAGCTTGCTCGTACCATATGAATGTCCTATTATCAGCCATCTTTCAGCACACCCATCTATTTTGGGAAGCCAAAAAGTTTGAATTATACGAAATCCTTGTTTGGGACTTGTCTGCATCAAGGAGCTTGGGTCATAGCGGGAAAGCCAGAATTTTCAAATTTGTCTGTTAGCTGGAATATTTAACTATGCAAGTTTAAGTATTATGAGTCTGCTGCAATATTTTTCAAGTACATTTTGATATTCTGTTTATGTGCATCATTCTCTCAGTGAATTATTGTTTTACATTAACTGCCAGGCCTCATACCTGTTTACTCTACTTTTGCCACAACTAAGGCCTTCAACCTCCCTGGTTGACCTCCCTGCCTTTCTCTGTATTCTTTTCTCTCTCTCTTTACCACGACTTTCGTGCATTTCGTTCATGTGGGAGCCACCTTCGTACATACCGTAATTCTTCAGTGTTTGTTTTTCATTCCTTTCCTTGGAATTGATGAGACATGGTCTGCTTATCCACAAGCTTAAGTAGCAGTTGTGCAAATGGGCCAACAGCCATCAGGCCTATACTGATTGAGGCCCACAGTTGTTCTCAAGCACGGAGTGATTCAAATGCAATAATTGGCCTGCATGATGACTAGCGCTTTTTGCACCACCGGTGAGCGCTTGGGTGCCAAATGCAGTCACAATGTGTCACAAAGGCCCTCGCTTTCATCGTACACCACAGTGTACAAGCTGGGTATCCTCAGTGCCTGCCGGTGGCGCAAAAAATGCCCGCCACCACATGGGGCAATTATTGCATTCATATTGCTGACTGCCATACCTGTTCTTCATTGCCAAGTCCTGTTGTATGCACTGAAAGTTATGTGCTCTGTTGACCATGTTTCCATGAACCATGGTAGTAGTCTATTTAAAATGTATTGATTGCTCATTTTAATTTTGCCACAAGTATATGTACATTTCCAAGTTAGCCTGGCAGTGATAAGTAATCTTAACTTCTCGTAGACATTTTCACCTTAGTTGTGAAGTTAGTGGTACATTTTCACTCTAAAGGAAAAAAAAATTTGCTCAAATCACTCATTAAAGGAAACAAAATTGGTGCTCTAGCACTGCTATACCCAGCCAAGGCCCAAATATTATTGCAACAGCTGTTGCAAGACATTGTTGGCATTAGTTTGTTGTCATAGAAACTCTGCGACATCCTAAAAGACACCTCCTGTGGGTCAAAGTATCATCGAAGTTGTTTGTGCCAGCCAGGGCCAAACTATGCTAAGTGGCATGCCCATAAATTTAATGTGTTTTATTTTTTATTACACACATGTGGACACATTTAAAGAACCGATGCAAGCTGAGCCAAGGCAGTGCCGTTGCATATTGCATTGCAAATTGCATGAACATTGTCAAAAGAGCAGGAGTGCCAATACTTGTTCGTAGTCAGGAACAGTATGTTAGTGCACATGTGAAACTTGCGAGTTTTCTTCAGTCATCTTAAGAGCTTTCTTTCTAGTTACATGACCAACGTCATTGCTGCTTGGCATTTGAATGATAACCAGTGCTCACAGCCTGGTAAGCTGATGAACTCAGCTGTTGGCTATTGCCTTTTCCCTGTATTGTATCATAGCAAGGAGGAGTTGCAGACAATTTAGCTCAAAACAGTTGTTTGCAAGAAAAGGCTAGTTTTGCTGTTTCAGAGTCTAATTATTAAGCATCGTGGGAAAGCACTGTTTAATTATTGCAAGTTCTTGGTTTCAGTACTTGAAGGTACCTCGACAGATTCATTTTGCTTCAGTTCTTATTGACCGTATCTTGAATTTTCTTAAGTTAGTCATACTGTTTCACATTAAAACTGGTAAGAATGTGTTACCAAGTGGCATTCTCTAGAACTGCCCTTTAACTCCTGTTAATGTGCTTAAAGAGTAGACGTAACTGAAGAGGCCAGCAGTCACAGAATCAAATTCTCTCTGCTTTCTTGGTAGCTATTTCTCCTGAATTTCTCGCAAAGCCTATGCTGCTCTTTGCTAGCACGATTGTTCAACTGTTGTCTGTAATGCTTGCTGGAAGTAGCATTATCAGTGAAAACAACACACTTTTGCTATGAACGTTGGACAATCAAGGAAGTTCTGAAGAGCCAAGTTTGTTTCAAGATCATTTCACTTCTAAGCCGTATGCACATAGGTGGCTTGAGAGAACCCTGGACTACAACTGGCACCCAACGTGGGGCACACAATGGCAGAGTGCGAGAAAAGATGGGAACGATCTGTTTACCTAGGTTCCTTCCTTCGTCTTGGCTTGCAGTCTTCTCCCCTTACTGGTATTCAAGAAAAAGGCGTCTGCTCCTTGCTTTTGTGGCGCGCGTAGCAGTGTGGGAGAATATCAACCTTCATAGTTCTCACAGAGTTTGCGTTCAGTTCATTTTATTTCTATACTTTCTTCACTAGGAAATGCGAGTGTTAGGGTTATCTGTATTTCACCATATAGCAACACTGTGTGCAGAGGTCTCATGGCATCTACTGTTACTGACTTCGTTTTCTTGTCTATTTGCATAGTTGATCCTGAAGACGCTCCCGGTTACTACGACATCATTGATCAGCCCATGGACTTCTCGACCATAAAGAAAAAACTGGAGGCAAGTGTTTATTATAGGTCTTGCAGTGAAACAGCCACAAGGTCATCTTAGAGAATGCATGCTCTAGAGCACAAACACACTGCCACCTGCACTTGTGCAAGACCTACTCTTTCGTTCTCATAATCTTCACGGGGCGCAGCCGTTGCATGGAGCAGGCCTTACAACTACCCACTGAAACCTTGTACCATCCTGCAAGTTTCTCGTACCATGTATGTAACCTCTGCAGTCAGCTAGACCTTTAACCATTGGTCTTCATTGGCGCTGCTATCACCGCAGTGGACAGCCCAGCTGCCCATTCGCAGTGTTCTTCAGCATGTGCAGCACCTCGAAGCTAGAAGATTGCAGCGTACACCTTCAGGTGCTTTCCTATTGTCTCTGAGAATAAAGCAGCTACAGCGAGCTGAAAACAAATAAATTTGAGATCTGTGCAACTCTCAATACCGTGCATCACAGTGAACAGCTGCCAGGATTACTTGACTTCTTTTGCCTCATTGCTGATTTATGATTGCCTTGTGCTTCCCGCATCGGCAGTGTTAGTTAAAAGGGATTTCAAGGCATGGTCAGGTTTGTGAATGGCAATGCTATTTTCTGTAAATCAAGAAATGTGAAAAGGAAGTGCCTTGCTTTTGTTCGACCTAGGCATTGTGGAACTGTCTCTGAAAGCACTCACGTAAATGCGTTGCACCGACTTGGGTGACTAAACAATCCTACAGCAGCCAGGCTAATGCTGCGTACACTGTGCGCTCCACATGAAAAAAAATGAAACTGACAAGTCTGTGCAAAAAATTAAGTAAACAGTGCCATCTCAAGCTCCAACTTGCAGAGCCACATGGGTTGTAGGGCAAGTGCAATGTGAAAAAACTTTCTTTTATTAGCCTTTCGGGTAGTGTTCGAGAGTGGTGGGCGGCAAACCTCGTGCTTTCTTTTATAACCGAAGCTCAATGTAACAAAATGGGTTATAAAAATTTAATGAATAAAACAAATAATCGTAATTTCCCTTCAAATTCTCGTAAGAAACACATGCACTGAAAATCTTGTTTTAACAAAGGAAAAAAATTCATGTGGATGGATATAACAAACTTTTTTTTTTTTTAGTTCCCATTAGAGTTAGTGATTGTTTTTGATTACTTAGCCCAAAATCTGGAAGTGCACAACTTTGATAGTAACTCATCTTATGCATAATTTCAAAACTTCTACAAACTGTTGGCCACCTGGTAGTGCGCCAAAGCAGCTGCACTGCCGAGTCAGCGGCCATCAGCACGCCATGGAATGACCACAATGGTGTCACGGTGACAGTATGACAGTGAAGGCATGACGACGACAGTGGCATGACGGCGGCGGCATGATTATGGTTCGTTGACGACATCACTATTACGGCGGCATGGTTAGGATGGATAGAATGGGGAGGTGTTGAAAGCAGCAACCGCGGCTGGCTTCAAAACGCATCTGCCGTGAGGTGCCACTGTTGTTGTAGGCACAGCAAAATCAGGTGTTTGAACCTTCAGGCGCACTGTTCTGTTTGTACAGTGAAACTGTCAGCATGACTGGAAAAGCTCGGAAACATTATATACCAATTTTCACGGTGTACTGAAAAGCAAGGTCATTCACAAAGCTTATATATGAAGGGAATGGCTGGCATGCAAAGGGTGAAGTACGTGGGTCAATTCTCAGCCCGCTGCCCTGAAAGAACAAAAGGTGGTAGCAATTCTACATTTGCAGAGAATAAGGGCGATATTATGGGTGACGTGTACTGAAAGCTTAAAATTGTGAAGGTTAATGACTGCCTTTGCAACAAATCTCTTACACAAGCATTCAGCATTCTGCAGCTGTACAAGCATTTATTACGAACCACGCAGGAAGCTTGCTTAATGTCCTGAGAACTGAATGCACCACAAAGTTAGAAATTTTAGTGAATGGGGAGCACCTGGTGCGTGTTGTGTGCGAAAAGTGTCCTGGCTGTCAGTTAATTACAGCCTTCTTAGAAAATTACTGACGTAAGCATCCCCACCCAGAGTATCATACAGCCGTTATCCAAATGTTCTCAGAGTGCTAAAAGAGCTGCACATGACAGTGACTTCACATTCAGTAGTAATGTGGCTTATTATTAAGTTTAATGAGTAGTAATTTTTTCTGGCTTAATTAAGAACAAGTACAGGGAAACAAACAACTGCGCCGGGTTCTCCCCTAGTGGCTTGCATGCAATGAAGAGACACCTCCTCGTTGTGGAAATGCACTTCGCTCTTGACACTTCTCCATTGTAGCCACCCTAGCGTGATGGTGACAGGAATCTTCAAAGGATTTTTTAATTAAAGAGTGGCATTAAGAGGCTAGATAGGTAGACACAAAGTGACTGAAGTCGGCTAACAATGCTAATCGCTATAAGCCCTACTACCACACAGAACACTGCTGATTTACCAGAAAGCTGGAGTGCAGGAGTGGGGCGTGAAATGTCTTGACATGGCATCATCATGTAGTTTAGCCTTTTGTGCCTTGGTATTTTTCTTTCTTCAGCCTCAAGGCCTAAGCCCATTACACTGTGGCCGCTTGACACATGGTGACTTTTGCCGATGTGTGCGTTTTGCAAGCTGCAGCATGCTTTGTGTTCTGTTGCTTTCTGTAGAAATTGTCAACTCACCCACAAAGCATCACTATACAAGACTGTGCTTTAAACAAGGTTAACACCACTTATGTGCACTTCATGCTTAAAGCTTAGAAGTGTGCCTGATTATGTCTTGAAGCAAGCCTAGAACATCAGGACCTGTATTTAGAAAGCTTTGTTTACCTAATTGTGCTGTTTGTCTAACACAGACGGGCCATCACTTGGGATAATGCACTTAATGCAATGGAGACAGCCATGGCACCATAAAGTCATGAATTGTGCTTACAAAAGAAAAATCTTGTCAATCGAAGTCCAGCAGCTATTCCTTTGTGCGTTATTGCATTTGGTCGTAGCCAAGGAAGTCCTTTAGTTTTTCTTTAATACTTTCCTTGTACTTTTGTTGCGGACTTGCAGTGAAAAGCAGCTACTACACCTGAAAAATCTGCATACTATTTAACAGCGGTGCACTGATTGTGGAAAGAGGGGGATGGGGGGAGAAAGGGGAGGGCATGTAACACACTCCCTTCCTACGAGGTCGTTCAACCTCCTCTTCTTTGGAAAGTTGCTTTTTGTGTTTTGCATGCGGGAAAGCATGTAAACGTCTGTGTTCAGTGTCCTCTCGAATATCATAATTTCTTGCCAAAATCCCCACCTCCCCCTGACAGAAATTCTGGGTGTGCATAATGTTGTCAGATACATTGCTGTCTTTCTTCTACCCTCTGGGGCAATCTTTCCTTTATGTTCTTTTTTCAATTTAGGAAGTTTTCATTGCACCAATGCCTTTCACATAATATTTACCTCTTGAGGTCTTTTGGATTACTGTTTTTATTTTTAAATTCACTCTATGCCTTCTTTGTTTAGCCTTGCGGTGGTTGCATTTTGAACTTGCAGAGTGGCCAGTACCGGGACATAACGGAGTTTCATGAGGACATGATGCTAGTGAAGCGGAACTGCCAGACGTACAACCCTCCCGATCACGAAGCATCACTGGACTGCGAAGAAGTGTTTGCCTTCTACCTGCAGGAGTACAACCGGTTGGTCGAGAAGTGGCAGAAGGTAAGCAACCAGCTGCCTGGGCATCGACGCTCTCCCTTTTTCTGTGTGTACTGTTGTAAGCACTTGGGATAATCCAGCCAGCTCCTGCAGTGGTGGAAGAGCTGCGCCATCCTGCTTCAAAACCGCATTTTAATGAAATGTTGTGCCATGCCTGCACCAGAAAAGCATATAAAAGCTGCCTAAAAAAACTTCAACCAAAATTTACAGTGAGCTTCTATTATCAACATTGAGGTTAACCAATTGGCCATAGCCACAGATATAGCTGATGCCATCGGTCCTCCATTTGCTGCTTTTTCCTCTTTTATTGCACTTATCTCTTGCTGTGTGGTCCTGTTCTATGTGCTGGTTATGGTGCAGTTTTGGTTCCTTGTGCCACTGTGGCTTGGAGCTTGCTCAAGGAGGCTGTCAGATCAAAAAGCAGCTTCAGATAATGTCAGGTAGCACATTGTTTAGCATAGTTGTTGTCAGTGCCACGTTAGAGATACCTTGTAATATGCATGCTCAACTGTTGGCTAGGAAGAGCAGAAGGAAAAAGAGAGTAATTGGCTACTAGTGGGGACTTTTCTTGCAACCCTACACAATCGGAAGAGCAAATCTCGTGGCTGTAATTTAAATGAGTTTCACATGACCCAATGCACAGATATACAGGAGAGACTTTACATGTTAAATGTAAAGAAACCCCTGGATGCTTGAAGCACGGCGAATCCTCGTTGGCGTTGCATGTTCTCCATGCACATGGGCGGTAGCGCTGCAGAAGTCGCGGGGTGCTGTTCTCGTCGCGACGATTGCATTCATGAGGCTGACGTAACGCGCAGCTTCTGCCACTGTCAGGCCTGAATCGCCCGTGCTGTTGCTTTTCGTGTCATTCTCATCACTGTTGCTACATAGTCGGCACATACTACATACTTCGGCACAAGCGATGTCTAGTTTTTCTTCTATGCTGAGCACCCGGCGTCTTTTTAATCCGAGCTTCAGCATGACGCGAGTCCTTGTTTTCACGATGCCACAACACTCTCTGGCACAGCGCCGAAATAATGTTGATGTGGCTTCACGCACAAATGCACAGGACGCTTGGAGTCCGTTGTTCTGATCTCTGAGGCTTGTTCTTTTGCCAAGCCGCCCGACGCAAACGACGAACCGACGTGTTTCCGTGACGAAAAGTGGCAACGCTACGTGTTAACCAATTCGTACGCAATAACCTGGTACGGTTTATGTGGATACAAAACATATTATGTTGAATGGCCGCTGAGTCGGGGATTTGACTTTACTACTTTTAAAACGAAACTACTGTTTAAGCGGGTACAGTTTAACAAGGTTTTACTGTACCCCTGTAACAACTGCCAGAAGAGATCAACACAGCGCGCCTTTGCCTGCGTACCTCGTCTTCGACGCTTCGCCTTGTTTCTCCTTCCCCACGTCGCTCAACATCACCTAGACTCTCCTCTAGGTTGCGTTGCTGAGCCGCGCGCTCAGCACGCTCTTTCATATTTTCTCTAGCTCGGAGCCTGCAGCGATGACCTGTGAGGTGGCAGATGCCTGCTTTAATTCCCTAGTGAACTTTTTCCAGCAGCACGAAGGCACAGGATTTTTAAGGTCATTAGGTGAGGGGACATTGTTTGTGGCTGCTCGCCGATTTGCACAGAAGCACCAAGCATTCATCACCGACTGGATGAAACCAAGCAAGAGTGCCACTTAAAAACAGTTTTCTATTAAGTGCATTTTTCCCCTGTTTTAAGTCTACTTCATTTACCATTTTGAAGTAAGATATTTGGATGCACTTGGTCATGTTGCCAATTATTCTTCTGATAAGACGAACAAATTTTCATGGTCCCTTCGAGTTTTTCTTAAAGAAAGTATGCTGTAGGAACATTTGCCTTGTGACTTAGCATGAGAAGGGATCTGTTATGGCTCTAAAAATAACAGATCACTTCTCATGCTAAGTTGTGGAAATGTTGTGTTCTCGCAATGTTCTCGCAATGTTCTCGCAATGTTCTCTCAATGTTGTGGAAAAGGCTTTACCATTTCGCAGTTGTAGGGGGAAAGAAGAAAGCAGACAATGTAGCAGCTTGGGCATGTGGTCTGTCAACTCGAAGAACATTGCTAGTGTAATGAAAAATGTTAGTATGAGTAGGTGGCACTATGTACCCTCTGCAGACAAATGCAGCAGTGAAGAGGAAGAGTTGATCAGGACTTGAAAGCCGTTACATCAACTTGACAAGAATAAGAGGAATGAAGGAACCTAAGCGCGCGGTTCTAAATAGATTCGAGGGAGTTTCTGAGATATAGGTGATGTGGGTTCCATGTGGCGGATGCATACTCTAGCTTTGGTCTGATTAGTGCTTTGTAAGTCTTATGTAGTGAAGAGTGTGATGAAATCTCCGAGCATTTCATTATGGTAGAAACGTGTGTGCGAAGTTAGGTATAAGATAATGTGATTGCAAAGTGTTTGAATAAATCGCTTTTTTCTATGTGGTCATTAGCTACTTTGTGAGATAAGGGGAGGCCATTACGACTACAGGTGAAAGAAATGGGATTTACACTTGCGCGGGTTTAGTGTCGTTATCCACGTTTACAACATTCCTGCACATGGGTAAGGTCATCCTGAAGGGCTTCTTGGTGGCATGTGTTATTGATAGTTCGACAAATTATGCGATCATCAGCAAACATGAGAGTCTGGAAGAATATGCGAAGGAGTAAGTCATTAATGTATGTTATGAACCACAATTTAGGAGCACTTTTTGAGACAATGAACGACATGGTTGTTAGCACCTTGTCTTGTCCTTTTGATTGTCGTCCTGTTTCAGTGCCGTTGATTTCGGCTGCTATGTGCCAGCCATCCTGGCACGTGCATCGTGCTAAAGCCCAGACATAGCTCTGTAGACATAGCAGGTTGCACAAGTTGTTCAGGAAGGCTTTATGTTTTTTGCAGAGCCACTTGCTGTCTTCGCCAAAGAGATCGAAGCTGAGCTGAAAGTGACTTGGCAGTGCTTAGCGCGGACAATTCTTGTGGCCACTTTCCCGTGCACTGAAGTGTGTTCAACGGTGACAGAGCAGCAGCCCCGTATACTTGGCAGGGTGCGGACAAGGCCGTCAGTTGCTCATCTACGTAGC
Organism: Dermacentor variabilis; assembly: GCF_050947875.1. Lineage (NCBI taxonomy): Eukaryota > Metazoa > Arthropoda > Arachnida > Ixodida > Ixodidae > Dermacentor > Dermacentor variabilis. Next base: position 149,370,527 of record NC_134569.1, on the reverse strand, counting down.
ACACACCAGACCGAGAGCGCTTCCCTGCCTTCTACTTACATGCATGTGCTGTACATATGGGACCCATGTGGAGGGAGTTGCCACAACAATCATCTGTACATATGTTTTTTTGGACATCGTCATCAGTGTCGTCGTGAACGCACCTCCCCGTCTCCATTTTTATCTTTTCTTGCCCCTCGGAGCCAAACAGATGGCCTTCATCCTGAAGCTTTGATCTGGTGTCATGTGTTGTATAATACAAGTCTACAGTTTGTTTTTATTCCCAGCTTATATAGTATGTACATGGCTAATTTGCTCTGTAGTATGTTGTACTTTTCTTTTTTTTTAACTGTCATTTGTTGACCGTTTTTTTTAAATTATTATTATTTTATTATGTTGTTGACACCTCTGCTTATTGCCAAAAGTAAACAGTTGCAAAGCAGCGCTTGGACGGATCGAATTGCTGTGGCATATACTATATGTATACTATATATATATATATACACCTGGTGCTCAGAGCTTCACGTGCTTGTTCTTTTCACATTTTTATTTGTGAGATTTTTTGGAAGCGAAATATTTTTAAATGCATTTTCAAGATCCCATGCAGTGCACTTTGCAAGGCTGGCTGCAGTAGTCGCAACAGTCCGTTGGTCACATGGGCGTAAATGGTGGAGAAATGTTTTGTTGATCACGAAAGGTGGAAAGAGAGAGAAAAGAAATGTAACTTTGGCTTGCGTTTCGTGACAGTTTTTAATTCTTGCACTATTTTAACAACACGCAGAATTGAAGCAAAACGTGATTTGCAGTTTTAGCTCCGGAGTGCAAGTTAATTTGCTTTGTGCTGGATCATTGTGCTGTTCTGCTTCCCGCTTTGTTGGTGTGCGAAAAGAATGGAGTAATGATATCTGCACAACATGAAAGCTTATTTGAGAGATCTTGTAATTAACTGTAATTAATTACTAAGCCATAGCATGTACAGATTGTGGTCCCATGTGTAAATACTGACAGATGTGTGTACATACAATGTACTATATAATGTAATTGTTAAGTTTGTGTCCTTCCCCATCACCCTCATTAGTGTATAGTGTATATATATATATATATTGTAAGAAAAAGGATATTTTTAAGCCCTTGATTTGTACATGAAATTGTGATTCTACCTGGGCACATTTTCTTTCGTTTTTTTTTTTTAAACATTAAACTCTGTGAACGTCAGATGCAGCTGAGTCGGGCACCCATCTTAGCCAAGGTGTCTTTTTAGAAATACTCATCGCAGGTATGGATGATGCGATGGAGGGGCACAGGGCCTATACTGTTTTTTTTTTCTGGCACTGGAGAATCGAGTCTACTGATATCTCATGCTTGAGAAAAAAAATAATAAAGACGTGGCAATGTTGCTTGTGTGTGCTGCCTCATTTTACTAAACATACTCTGTGAGATCGGAATATTCGATAGCAAACAATTTTTCTAAAGGCTCCGATGGACATTTGAGGATCGCACCGTGAAGACTACTTACCAGCCACATTCCTTTAGCCATAAGTGGTGTGGTTTTACATAGCTTCAAATTAGCTGCATATTGCTAGGTAGATTAAACTTTCCTGAAGATTGCAATAAAGTGATTGGCACTGTTGACCTGTGGCGAACATTGTTGCAGTGATCATATTTCTATTTCGCTGGTGTGATGCCTGTGTAACTGTAGTGCAGTGTTTAGACAGTGACATTGTTTAGTTGTTCGTCATTGTTATGGTGCGACCAGCTCTTGGACATTGGCCAAGAATCAGGTGGTAGGTGTTGCGGTGCTAAGTGAAATGGCAAAAAAGATGTGTGCTCAAGAAAGAGGTTGGTGATACCTCCTTACGTTTCTTGCATAATGAATTTGAAACAGGTCGTGTTTCACTCCCCTGGTGTCAATTTTCACTCATTGCAAGGAACAAAAGTTTTAAACTTGGCCTTAGTACAAATGTCTCCTTCCTGCCCTTGCCTTGAAGCATCCAAATTAGCTTACTGCCATCGGAATGTCTGCAGTGCAGTGGTAGAGTTTATTGGAGTACTTCTTGTTCGGCTAGTAGGTGAAACACATCTATTAGAAGGGGGACAATTGTACACAGAGAAGTATAGACTAGACGAGCATCAAGGTTAATCCTGGATTGTCATCTGCCCTCCTGAAAACTTTGTCATTATATTTTCTATTTCGTTATTTTGCAGCAAGGAGCAGTCTTTGCTGAGGTACTTGAAATGATCGGTAGCCGCATGGCTTCACGCAACCACCTTTCCAGCTCTCCACTGCAACCTCCTGGTGGCGCTGCCGCTTACACGACCAGCGATGCTGTGCACAGTTGTGCCTATACCTACGTGATATAGTGCAGCAAAGGCTAGGGCTCATGTTGGCTTATCAGCAACATGAGCCTGCTATGTGTTCCAGAGACGGGAGGGAGGCTCGCACATTGTGTGCCACTAACCCGTTGGTCAAGCTTCCATTCTGTTGGCATCACGTGGAGGGCAGGCGGTTGTACACAAACAGTCGAGGAGTCCTTGTTCTGATTCTTTTTTCTTGCCCAACGGAACCCATAGCTTTCATTGCACTGGAAAGAGTTTGTGAGGTGGAGCGGTTGCAGCAGTGCTCAACTAAATGGTTTATTGGCTTAGGAGTGGTAGAGTTGGAACTGCATGATGGCATATTCGGAAACCCACAGTTGCGCAGCAGATTCCTACAAACAGAACCAGACGTACCTATTTGTGCATGTGTTTTGCTAGTACTTCATGCTTGCGGTTTTCATCCCCTGATCATGCTACCGCAAATTATATGTGGTAGTGCGAGTGCCATAGCACACGGGTTCTTTAAACTCAGAAACGTACCCCCAGACAAGTGCATGCAGACTGAATTTTAAAAAGACACGCTTACCTCATTTGTCAAGTTTGTCTTGAACTGAACGTTAGGAACTTTATTAATCCCAAATAAAGCCGTATTCAACTACGATAGGTTTACTACTGAAATCCCCCAGCCCTACTACTAATGTGTGCTGTGCATTTTCCAAATACGCATCGCAATGCACTGCTTATGGTCCAAGTCATAGACAGGATCATCTGCATACATGTCGCCATTTGCATGGAAGTGCTGCTTCAGCATTCGGTATATAGTAAAGAAGTGGAACTCTATAGTTGGGTCCTCTTCTCTAGCACTTTTTCTCGGGGGACGCCGCTCATGCTGACAGTGCGTGCCTTGTTCTGATGGTCGACACAAACGCTGGTGACTAATAAACACCTTTACAAGTAGTGGACGTTCTGGGTGGAAATGCCCTTCATCACGCGACTGACACATTGCTAGTTCGGCTATAATCTCCGACCAGTCAGCGCTGCTTGCAAAAATGAAAGCGTTCATTTGGGAGGAAGTTGCAAGCCAGCTCTTCTTGATGTCCTTAGTTCAGCTGCCGTATATGCAACAACCTGCTTCGAATGCCTCCGTTCCGTCGCACAATTGAGCTTGAATTCACCCAAGGTCTTAGACCAATTTTCCTTTGGCTGCACCACTAAGCTACGCTGAAGTCATTGCAACACCCCAACAGGTCCCAGTGGCCGCACCTCTCGGCTACGCTGAAGTCGTTGCGAGGACCCAACTACTCTCTCCAAGTATGCCTCTCCATTATGCCGATGTCGTGGCTAGGCCCTGACTGCAGCCCACTATGCACTCATATCAGCAGCCGCCTCGTACTATGCATCCTGTAACATGGATGGGACCTACCCCAGCAAACTGGTGGCGTACTCTTGACAACTGGACCATACGTTTTGTGTGCGGCTGCACCGCTCATGTTGCACATTTTTGTAATCCTGTGCAGCCACCTAGCACCGTACCATCCATCACGAGCCAGCCCAATCGTTCATGTTATGACCCCCTGTCAGCTATGTCGCTGACATTGCACCCAACGCCAACTACATGCCGTTCGCTGTCTCCTCGCTGTCGCTCTCTCTCACTGGTGCAAATATCGCCCCGTAACTTGGGCCGAGGAAAACTACTTGTCACAGTCCGAGGGGCAAGGGCTGCGACACCATCAAAGCGTGAAAGTCGGCAACGCAGTCCCTGGAACGTAATCGAAGTGTTTGTTGACAGTGTTCGCGCGTCTGCACTCGTGGACACAGGAGCCATCGTATGAGTTACGGACACTAAGTTTTGCCGCTTGCTTCAAAAATTCACGACGCCCCTTTCTCGGCTGTCCCTCCGCACAGCCAGTGCTCAGCACGTTCACCCCTTAGCAGCTTGCACTACTCGTGTTGTCATTGACTACGTTCTATATGCCACAGAGTTCGGCATCCTTTCCTCATGCTCTCATGATGTTAACCTCGGCTGGGATTTTCTCTCGCTCCACAGTGCCATTATTAATTGCGCATGGGCCAAAATAGAAACCTCTCCACTGTTAGATTTGCCGCTCACCAACAATTCTTCACTTTCAAGGAAACTATCTGTCCAAGCCGACTCCCACGTTTCTCCAAACACACGAACGGTTGTGCCCATGTACTGCAGTGGAATCTCAGACACTGATGCGCTACTGTCTCCATCGGACTGCTTTCTCTCTCAGAAAGGTCTGCTGCTACCTTTTGCGACAGTGGACATCACACAGGGCTATGGCACCATTTTTGTTTGCACCCATACTCTGTGATCATGGGCAGTCCATGGGCATCCTCTGTCGTCCTTTTTACGAAGAAAGATGGTTCTGTGCGGTTCTTTGTGAACTACCGGTGCCTCAACAAGATCACTTGCAAGGACATCTACCCCCTCCTCGGCATAGAAACGTGATTGACAATATACAAGGCAAGATTCTTTTCATTTCTAGATTTGCACGTAAGAGTATTGGCAAGTACCCATGGCATATGCCGATCGGCCGAAGACAGTTTTTGTCACAGCCAACGGCTTATATAAATTAGACGTAATGCCTTTTGGACTTTGTAATGCACCCGCAACTTTTGAGCTCATTATGGACACAGGTCGACGTGCTTGTGCTATCTTGACAATGTTGTGGTTTTTGCTCCTGACTTCACCACACACCTTCTATGGCTCCGGCATGTTCTGATGTGTTTAACAAATGGTAGCCTGCAACTAAACCTAAGGAACTGCCAATTTGCAGCTCGGCAGCTGACAATACTATGTTACGTCGAATCCAAGAATGGAATTCTCCCCGATCCAGTCAAACTTCGGGCCATCGCCAAATTCCCTAAGCCAACGTCCATCAAAGAATTGTGTAGTTTCATAAGTCTGTGCTCGTACTTCAGATGCTTCATTCGCAATTTCGCCACCATGATTTCACCCCCGACAAAGCTGCTTGGAAGCGAAGCAAGGGGCCCCTCACTTTGTGGTTGTCCGAGTGCAACAAGGCCTTCGCAAAGCTTCGTCGTTTGCTAACATCTCCACCAATTTTTCGCCATTACGAGCCGACATTCCCCTATCGAGGTGGACGCAGATGCCAGCAGTGTAAGCCTCAGCGCTGTTCTTGCCCAGCGCAAACAAGCGTTTCCTGAATATGTTGTGGCTCATGCAAGTCGTACACTTACGAAATCTGAGACAAATTACAATGTGACAGAAAAAGAATGCTTGGCTGTCATCTGGGCTCTTACTAAGTTCCGGTGTTATTTGTATGGCCATTCATTTGATATAGACACAGACCACCATGCACTATGTTGGCTGTCGTCCTTGAAAGATCCCTCAGGCAGTCATGCCCGATGGGCACTTCGCCTGCAGCACTACGACAACCACGTGCTGTACTGCAGTGGATGCCAGCGTTTTGACGCCGATGCCCTCTCGCGCCGTTCCTTACCTGACGACAATGCGTGCTGCTCATTATCCCAGTTTGCCATTTTCCAATCTACCTTACCACCGCTTCTGAGCAGCGTAAGGACCATTGGATTGCATCCCTTTTAGACTTGCTTTCTGGTTCATCAGCACAACCAACCTCTCGCACATTTCGTCGTCAAGCTCACCATTTGGCCATTCGTGACAACCTACTTCACCGACGCAATTATAACCCCAATGGGCATCAATGGTTGTTGGTAGTACCTCACAGTCAGCATTTCAACATAAGCGCAGCTTTCCACGCTGATCCACAGTGTGCACACTCTGGAGTTTGTGGGGAGCACCCGCCTCCATTTCCTCCCGCGTACCCGCGTCGTCCCGTTCGCATGTGGCCGACGGGTCGGGCCGGCGTAGACAAGGGAGAGAGGCACTACGCGCCCCCCCTTTCTCCGTCGCTCTTGTGACGCGCGTACCCCTCTCCCCCCACGTGGCTCACGGGAAAGGGAAACGTGTCCGGCGGGCAAGGAGGACTTCCCCTCGCAAAAAGGTAAAAAGGCATAAAAGCGCGCCACCGGGGGAGACGCGCTCTCTTGGGACGCCGACACCTTGGACCGCCTGCACAACAGCACCTGCCGCCTCCCGTCAGTGACCTCGTGTTTGACCCACCCAGACAACGAGGCAAGCCTATTTACTACTATTACTGAGAGGACGTCCCTCTGCGAGTGTTCGCTATTGCTAATAGCAATAAATGTTGTTACCGTTGACACCGCTGGTTGCCTTATTCGTCCGAACCCGGCGTAGCCGCGATTCCCGCGCTACGGGTTGGGAGTACCATGAAGCGACTGCGTGGGGCTAGATCCGGAGCTCGCCTTCAGCCCTAGCCGCACGCAGGGTGGAACCCCCACAAGTTTTGAAAATGTACCAGTGCCTTTGACAGCGGTACTACTGGCAAGGGATGTAAAGCTACATCCAGAAGTTTGTTCGCTCTGCCCTCAATTGTCAGCACCAGAGGTCTTCACCCCTCTTATCACCAGCTATTTTGCAACCTTTAGATTGCCCTACTCCACCGTCTAGGCATGTTGGCATCGATTTGTATGGGCCCCTTCTCCTGACATCCTGACATCGGCTGGAAACTGCTGGGTCATTGTGGCAGTTGACCACCTCACCAGATATGCTGAAACTGCCACCCTCCTGGCAGCTACAGCACCCAATGTTGCCTCCTTCCTGCTTCGTCAATTCATCCTGCATTATGGGCCATCTCAGGAACTGCTCAGTGATCACAGAGGAGTCTTCCTGTCCGAAGCAGTTGAAGCCATTCTTAAAAGGTGCCACGCTGTTCATCGTACAACTACTGTGTACCATCCTCAAACCAATGGTTTTAAAGAATGCTCCAACCGTACGCTTAGCGACATGCTTGCCATGTGTCGTGTACGTTGCCTCCAACCATACAAATTGGGACATCATTCTGCTTTCCGTAACCTACACATACAATGCCGCTACTCAGAGCAACACCAGCTTTTCGCCCTTTTTCTTACTGTACGGTCAGCACCCGTCGCACTCCATCGACACGATTCTACCATACTGGCCGGATACATCTGAATGTGCGCCCGTTTCTGCCACGGCAGGACATGCTGATGAGTGTTGCGATCTCACAGAGGCCTTTGCCTCCAACGACTAAGAGCACCAGAACTCACTCTCAGGGCCGCCACTTTTGCGTCCACCTTCTTTTCTGGAGTGCTTGTGTGGCTCTCGGCTCCTTCTGCTGTACCTGGTCTCTCTTCACAACTACTGCCCAAGTATGAAGGGCCCTACCATATCATTGAACATGCATTCCCCATCAACTACATGAGCAAACCCATAGAACAGTCTTTGGACATGCGCCGTCATGGACGAGACATAGGCAACGTTGAGTGCCGCAAACCGTACTATGAGCCACTCATAGTGAAGAGCTGTTAGGTCACCGAACGGCCCCCATTTTGTTCCCGGGGGTAATTGTAGTAAAGAAGAGGAACGCTATAGTGGTCCATCCTCTCCAACACTTTCTAGTAGGTCAATTTCTCTAGCACTTTTGCTTGGGCAACGCCGCTCGTGCTGGGAGTCCGTGCCCTGCTCTGACGGTGGGCCCAAATGCTGGGGACTAATAAGCACCTTTACATGAGGCTTGTCATGCCATTCAGCAGAAAAAATATTTAACGGACAGAAACGTACAGATACACTCGGCTCCATGTATTAGAAAGCAGTTTGTACACACATGGGAGTGGTTCAAAAAAAGAGGTGTTGGCCTATTGTGATAGCGAATCTATTATTACATATTTATTACTGAAGCTGGCCAGCCAGCAATGAAGCTTTTACAAATAGAAAGCTTCATGAATTGCGCCTTTGTGCTCAAAGTCAGTAGGATGTTCCTTTCTGTCACAAGTAGATCATGCCCAATGCAGCACTTCTCTCATAAATCTTTTTTATTTAACATTCATTGTCAGTGCAGATGGAATGCGCATTTAATAGTGTGACGTGCGAAGGTAAAGAGTGAGCAATTGTCTTCAATGATGGTGCTCTGCCTAAAAACAACCTTGATTGTATTCTCTATGCCTTCATGTTGTAGCTGTACGAGGCGTGTGCAGGCCACACACGTGAAAGCATAGAGGATGACGACACTTCGCTGCTCGGACAGGGCAGGCAGTTCGATGATGGCGATGGTGCACTCCTGGCCACATCTTTGTGCTCTCGACAAGAGTGCACAAGGCTTGAATGGAAGTTGCTAACTTGCCCAGTGTCGCAGCAACGTTAGGGCCGTGAGAAGCAGCACGTATGGCGAGAAAATTGCCGACAGAACTCCAGCACAGTACATTCCTGCAAACGAGACCATGGTATAAGACCAGTATGGAAATAACATCCACAGTCCTCCATACTCCACATTGTCACATAGGTAGGTGGACAGATGGTTGTATGGATAAAGGTGTTGTCTTGCTTTGAGGGGATGTTCATGTGACCTATGTTTTCGTATGCCTCTGACAAAATCTGTTATCACCTTTCTCTACTAATCCTCCAGCTTGCTGTTATATATGTTGTGCCTAACAGCCTTTCTGTGGCTACTTTTAAATTACCATATCTTCTGAGATTTCTGTGCCTGCTTCTTCTACTATTTTGGACTCGAGGGAATTGCAGTGTTTAAAACTATGGTCAGTGGTTTCTCTGGCTTAAGTGCGGCTGTGGCAAATAACTACATTGTCAAGCTTTTGCCTGTAGCACTTTCTCCTCAAGCACAGAGCACTAACTTCAAAAGTAAAGCAATCGACTTTGTGGCTTTGTTGATGCAACTTCATCTTGAAAAAAAAAAGTGGCTCAAAGGAGGATGACTAGACAGCAGGACAAAGGCCAGAGCGCTCTCCGTGGAATTATGAATGTTATTTTTTTATAGTCTTTAGCTGGCTTGTTAAAATCTAGTATCTGTTTACCTTGCACTTTACATCTCCTGTAGGACTTCCTAGAAACTCTTTTCTTCTAGTTTGGACACAGCTGGTCTCTACCAGAGAATTTCTAAGGACAATTTCAGCTTCAACCAATGAAAATTGCTGCATTTAAAGTACTGGTTCCATTTCGTCTATAAACTGAGTGGAACAACAAATAGCTGATGTACTTATGCAACTACCAGGTATGTATACACTATCCAGAGAATGTGCAGTGTCTGAAAAAACTCTAGAACATTTTACAAACAGCGTAAAATGTTGCCTGACTATTGTCTCTCTCAAATAAATTGGCCACGACATGAATGTAAACATGTAACATGTAATAGGCTAGTCTGGTATGCACACTGTCATGTGCAGCTTTTTTGTCAATCCTCTGGGGATTTCTTTCAAATACTTTTTTAAGGAAGTATGGAAATGTGTAGCACATAATGCACCAATGAAGCATTCACTTGTTCTTGTATGTCTTAACCAAGTCTATTTAATGCATCAAGTTCTGCAAGATGCAATACAGGTTTTGTACCCAGTATTGTAATGTGCAAGTTTAATTCTATAGCTTCTGCTTGTACACATGAAGTGTAGTCTCACTGGAGCTAGTCATGTGACACATTGGTGTTATGAAAGGTCAACCTTTTAAATGACTTGCCAACTTAACGAAATTAGGCACAATCTTTTCTCTTCTTGTTTAAACATGTAGTAAATTTGATTGCCCTATCACAAATACAAAATAAGCTGCGTATGTGTATTTGAAGAAATGAGTGTGCCACTTTAGAAAAACTTACACTTAAAAAATTAATAAAGTATGTAAAATGTTTTATATAAGTGTGTTCACCCCATATTACAGGATAGAACCAGCTGCTTGCAATTTTATGCCTTCTTTTTCGCATCACTTCAAAATGAAGCTTTGTTGTTGTTGTTGTTGTTGTTGTTGTTGTTACAGGGATCCAGAAATCTATATCAACTGATCAAAAAGTGCAAACTGAGAAAAATCTATTCAAGGATTTAAAAACATGGCCAAAATGCATGCGATTGCCGGGTAAAAAAGCTGACTTTCTTCTCTTCTATCGTGCTGATAATAAACCAATTTGGCAACGAGTTTCTTTAAATGCTTAGAAATCCAAAACACAAAATTAGAAAATATGTATTTCTGAATTGTGATTTTAGCCCCACATCCCCCTTTTAAAGGAGACGAAAAAAAGCAAACTAGTAATCGCCTTTGCGATGGGAAGTTACCCATATTTCATTTGCACAATGCTGATGCCTATCTTCCCTGCCACAGGCAACATAATTGTGCAGTGGCTTTAGGCGCTGATCAATGCAGTGCCGAATTTAGAAGAGGTAAAGTTGAAGCTAGGCTGTTGTACATGCTGAATGAAATGTGTTACTAGAGCGATAAAGGGCATGCAGAACAACATGTAGACTCATGCTTTCTTTTTTTTTCAGCCTGCATTTTGTCACACTAGTAGTGAGTTTCAGTCAAAACCAATGATTACTTCATTGCAGAGCAGCACGGTTTTGTGGCAAGGTGCTGACTTGGCACGGTTGACTGAAAAAGTTGAACTAGTTCAAAACACATGGGACAGAAAGAAAGGCATGGACAACATAAAGTTAACTCACAACTGAAATCAAAAGCAAGCTATTCCGCTCCCTCCCCCCCAGCATACCGTTGGGCATACACAAAAAACAACCACAATCACTAAAATTTTAGCGGTAGATGCTGATAAAACACGAGCTTAACATGAGACAAAAAAATAACAAAGAACAAGGTAAAGATGTAAGTTAGTGCTTGCGTTGTCCATGTCTTTCTTTCCTTCCCACGTGTTCCACGCTAGTTTAACCATATTAATTATTTATGAACTGGCCCAAACATATAACCTTTTGGTGTGGTGGGTTTGCCAAAAGACAAGAAGGAACAAGATATGGGATGCATGGAAAGACTTGCAAGAGAAGAAAATAGGCACGCACTTGTTTGCCTTAGTTTTCCCTTTCTACTGTCTTACTTTTGTTATGTAACACTTAGGCACAACAGATAAAATGCGGGAATTCATACGAGATCATAGGTTTGGCTATGGAAGAAAGCCTTTAATAAATATCTTATTTCTTACGCTTATTTCATCCATAAAGGAAAGTTTACCAGTGTTAAATCCGTGATTTGGACCATATGCAGGATATTCCAGTTAACTTATTTCAGGTCTTAAATAATGCAGATGTATGGCATGTGAATGCGGACAAACTCAGTGTTGTTTACTCTAATCTTGAGCAACTCGGAGTATTAATTGACTATTTTTTTATGGCCTTCAGGTGCTGCAAGGTTGCAAGGCAGGCACGAAGACCTTTCTGTCACCAGTCGGGAGTGAGACATGGGCAAACACACACTATGCGAGTGTGCATTGAAGAGAGCAAGAAGGCAACCAAGCTGTGTCTCTGTTTCCACCCTCGCCATCCAGAAACCACAATGGTCCTAGTGACAAACTCACCTTCGTGTTCAACTTCAAATTTGATTTGCTGGGGGTTCCTGCAAAAACCTGCACAAGGAATGGGAAAAATCATGTTCATCATGGATCTATGGATCATAGTACCAGGGAAGCTCTGAAAACTTATATGAGCAATGATGCATTGTAGACAGAAGATAGCTCTCTGTGTTAGTGTACAAAGGTACAGCCACTGGCTGGGCCTCTCATTAGTGATCATGTTTCCATAATCGTAAAAATTAAATTATTTGGTTTTATGTGCCTAGACCACCATATGATTATGAGGCACGCCGTAGTGGAGGGCTCCGGATTAATTTTGACCACCTGAGGCTCTTCAACATCCACCCAACACACAGTAGCAGGCATTTTTGTATTTCACCTCCATCGAAATGCGGCCGCCGCACTGAGGATTGGATCCTGCATTCTTGGGCTGAGCAGTGCAATTGCAAGGCCACTACGCCACCGTGGTGCGTTTTTCATAATCCTCTGGAGCACAAAACCTTTCTTCTGAATGGCCATGACAATGCTGTATTACATTAGTGAAAAAAGATAAGGCAGTAGGCAATTTCTTCAATAGTCAATCAATGAACTGGTTAGCCAGAGTAGACTTCACTTGACAGTGCAATATGACTTACACCATTGCTGGTGCTTACAGAGGGACCACGATGCATGACAATGACTTTACTATTGGCAACGATGCATCGAATATATTTGTTATCCTTTTTTTGTTTATTTACACATTTGTTTTGTTTGCTCACCAGCTTTGCTCAACTTGCACAGGATAGCAAAGCCACATAGTCCTTCCATGCTTTCACATTTCCAGTAAAACTAGGGACTCACGGATACAATTCTGTGGTCTTTTAATACTCATAAACTACACCAGGAGTGAGGCAGAAAATATCAAACACTGCCCACTGCGCAGATTCACCACATTTCGAAGTTTCTTTGCATACCTTCGCAGGTGGATGCATCAAAGTTGATCTGTGGAACATTCTCATCCTTTCCGATCACAGCGTACGTCAATGGAGAGCAGCTCAGAGGTCCTTCTGCAATGTGATATGGGGGCAAAGAAATGCTTAGGTGCAGCGTATGTAGGCTTTTGCACTGCAGTGTGGTAAAAACATACCTTATCTATGCACAGTTTTGCACTACCTAGAAGCTTGCAATTGCTTTCAGCAGCCAACATTCTAAGCCATCGCTGATGCTTGTTGCCTTGAAATGTTGGCTGTTGAATAAATATACAAATAATTTTTGTAGGCAGCTCTCTGCATCTAGCTGATTTGATTGCTCGTTCCTACTGAAGCAAGCTTGTCTACGTGTGTTTCATTTTTGGCAGAGTCTGTTGCCTTCTGTTGACCACAGGTGACACTAAAAGATGCAAGAACCAGTACTGACATCATCGCTATTAGGAGGAAAAGGAGCACTATTCATGGTTGACATCTGCATTTGTTCGCAGTTCTGTAGAGAATCGTATTGGATATGATGTGCTCCCATTATAAAGACAAGCTGTTGCATCCTTGTGGGTTACCTTTCTCCCTAGAGCCTTCTCGATAGGAATGTGTGAACCCTGGCAAATCAATCTGACCAATTTCATGCTATGGAATAGAAAGTATTCATTGCTGTGTACTTGCAAAACCATAGCATGAAATCGATCGGACAGTGTAATATACAACAAAACCCTAAATGTGTGGCCATCACAGTAGGCAAATAAGCACTGTGGGCATGGTACTGACCGGTATCAAAAATGTTTTCATACATTTCTGTCATGAAAGCTGGAGAGAATGCCACTTTCGACATAAATATGCATATTGCATCTATAATTATCTGGCCAGTTCTTCAAGCTGTCACAAGCTTGGTTTGATTTACTTGTTCAACTGTGGGTAACTTTGAGATGCATAAAATTATTGTTATAGCTGTGAGAAGATTTGACGGATCTGTCACAATATCATTGCCACATTACTGATTTGTCTCAACTCATCATGAAAAACACGTAACAGCTTGTAATTGTGTACTCTATACTGTAAAGGCCAGAATTGATGATAGTACTACTAATAGAGAAAGAGTCGGTACTGCCACATTAATCACTGACATAAAAATGTGTGCTGAGCATACACTTACTTTTGCATGGCCTTGTGTAGTTGAACGACAATGTCTTAACTGGGTAGAGAAAAACAAGAAGAAATCGAGTGCATTAGGAAACCAAATGAAACCGAATGGGCACACATTTTTTTTCTCGACTTCGATAAGTAAGTCACCGAGTATATTGTATTACATACAGCAATGATGAATTGCTTCCAGTTCACTCATAAGGTGGCAAATATTGTGTGAAGGAACTTTTTAGAATTTGGGCCACATTATTGTATTGTATTACTGCTATTGTAAGGTCATAAAGCACCATCGGTGTATACATTTGGACATGCAGGAGTCTGTCACCAGATTCGATTTCAGAAACATGTGATCCTGCAACACTGCATAGCTTAACAAATCTACAATGAATGTTGTTACTATGTGAAATGATCAATATAATGAAGTGGAATGAGTTAATTTTAATTTTAACTGCATTTTAATTTTTTATATGTATGGTGCTAACTGCTACAATGAATAATTTCAATGAATAAATGAAACTCATTTGCTTTTGTAATGAATTGATTTACACATTCCCTATCGCAGTTTTTTTCTTTATAACAAGCGCACTAGAAAATATATGCAGCTCTATCTGATGTAATTTTGCTTTGCATGAGTGGCTTGAATGCCAGCAATCTGCATCTGTGTTATATTATACTTTGCTTGACTTTAGCTTACGCCTTGTATTGTCAGATGGATGAACAAGTATTATAGCTTTCTGAAAATATTATGCATAAAAGAATGCACGCACATAACACGTACAACATTGGAACTCTACTAAATTATTCTATTTCATACTTAGTAGACAATGCCATGGAAGCTATGCAATTAGTGTGGTCACATAAGTCTCACTCTGTGTGTTCCACAGTGCGATTAGTTTTGACCTGCAATGCTTTCTACAGAATACCTAAGTACTTCGTATTTTGCAAATATAACCTGTGAATATAAGATCACATCCAATCCAGTATTTCATGTTCAGCTTTGTGCCTCAAGTACGTGACATGCTATGTTTTGGTCGCAAACCCACTGGTCACAGAAACATGCCATTTCATTTGACTGGTAGGAATAGGTTCAGGTCTGCGACACCTTCGATGTAGCAAGCATGTCATATTGAAAGAATGAGACCTAACGATATGTAGAATTACATGATACACATACCTATATCATTCTCACGTACGTGACACACTTTTTTGGGGTTGTGAATGAAAGCAATAAGAAAAGTCTCTCTAGCCTTTTTAGCATTGCCTGCTATATACGAAACTGAATATAGTGAAATGCTTTCAACTAACTTGAAAAGTCTAATAAGGTATAATTTTCTGCAATTTCATATTTTTCAAGAAACTGTTTTAATGCATGCACATCATTGTGCTGTGACCTTTGAGGATAAACAAATGTTTGGAAGCAAGGGAATCTATTTGCTTGAAAACCTTCCAACTTGAAACAGTGGGAGGGCTTACTTACACTGTGCGTTGGTTTCGTAGCATCTCAAACCTGCGAGGCTGTCGCCAATAACACGACCAGTGACGTCGCAGACCTTGAGGTTGCCCCGGTCATTAGTAGTGAACTGAAATAATGGATATTGTTTGGCATGGAACTGCTGGGTTCTTAGCATTGGCATTTATGCATTCCTTGTCTGTTTAGACTATATGCTCTTCTATCCCGATAATTGTGGATTGGTTAAATCTTAGAAAAAGGTATAGTACAACGAATATATATTAGACTGTGTTTACTGTTTGGCTGTGTGCTGGCTTTACTTAATATTTCCATTAAAGCCTGCAGAACACCACTATGAATACAAATAATAGGCTAGTAAATCTTGTTTTTCAGTCATAGTAATTTCCTAAAAGCAGTCGGTGATGGATATTTATTATCTAGCACACAAGCACACTCATGCCAAAAACAACAAAAAGTAATGTGTATGTATCATTGCTTGTCTATAGTAGTTGTGTGTCCTGTAAACCTTGAACATGGCCTTAGCACTGTCATTTGCATGGAAAACTGCTCACATGGGCTACATAATGTGTTGTTTTAAGTGCCCTGTTCAAAATGGTGCTTGTAATTTGTATACCCGAAAAAAACTATCACTTACAAAACAATCATCACTTTCAAATGTAAGCACCTAGAACTCTCCTTCTTTTTTGTGCTGATTTGTTGTTCAGAAATATAAAGAGAGCTTGAGAAGGAGATGGTGCAATGCTCGCATACAAATGCATGATTGTGCCATTGGTAGCTGAAAATTAGTTACATGAACTTCTTTTTATGAGCTTTGTGAACAACATGGCATGCTCATGATGAACATCATAAAAATTGAGGCAGGCAGAGGACTGAAAAAGCTGAAACATCCATCACAGATCACCATTATGTACAGCGCCAAGACAGGTTTTATTAAACTACTTGGAACAGCAAAAGCTGCTTAATGAGGCCCTGAACCACTTTTTATCGATGTGGAGAAAGGCATTTGAAGTGAAGCTAGGCAATTTCAGAAATACCTCGCCGCAAA
This sequence comes from Dermacentor variabilis, assembly GCF_050947875.1. Classification (NCBI taxonomy): domain Eukaryota; kingdom Metazoa; phylum Arthropoda; class Arachnida; order Ixodida; family Ixodidae; genus Dermacentor; species Dermacentor variabilis. The sequence continues at coordinate 149,354,210 of NC_134569.1, read as the reverse complement.
CAGTACTTCACTTCATTCAGCAGAAGGGCAGTTATTGGCAATCAAGCACAGTCTCTGCTGTGCATCCATTCCTTCTTCAATGCCTTGCACTGCGAAGGCTATGGTGGAGTGGGCATGCCCACAAGGCTCCACCTTCTAAATGTCACTGTGGCGCACAGTTCAAATGTCAGTTTGGATGTTAACATAGATGTCACGACTTCCGATTTTGGTGCCTATGACATGCTAAACTTAAGCCGAATACAGTTGTCCTCAGCGAGCTGCAGTGCACTTAGCCAGTGGACTTTGTATGGCACTCCACGGCAGCCGCAGTATCTATGCTACGAGTGGACCGCAGCTACCAATAGCAGCCACATATGGGAATTCGCCTTATTATGAAATAAAGCATCCAGAAGAGAATGAGCAGCAGGCTTCTGTTGAAAAGAGAGCACTTAAGAGAAAGGTGACTTTGCACTCTGGTTGCGAGCTCCATGCACCATGTACAGCAGCAAAACTTGGCTGAGATGTTCACACTGCGTATGTTACCCGTGGATTATGTTATTTCACCAAGCCCGAAGGGTGGTGCAGGGCCCGTCACTTTAAGGTGCCAATGTATATACTCACTGAAATAATAATTAAAAAGAAGTTATATAACAGGACTTTCTGACACAGCACTTATGCATTATAAGTAAAAATTTTCTCAAAATGTCATTAAGGCCTTTCTTTTTTGGCACATAATGCTCATAAAAAAATGAATTATTTGTGTTTTATTTCTTGCATTCATAGAAACTTTGAGCAAGATGTCCAGAATGGAAGTCTGCAATAATATTATTATCTACACTCATGACATCTAAGCAAATGTAAACTACTAGAGTTTCAAAAGCCAGCAGTTATCACTGAAATTGTGCTGGCACACACAACTCGTTACTGCATTGCAAAGCTAAAAGTGTGCCATCGTTGAGTATGATTCACTCTTGGCATATTAGGACAAAGCGGCAACGCAAGTACAGGTCAAGCTTGGAGTTTCAAGGGTTAACATTAATGTCATCGTTATCATTAATGGAGTGCATAATATATGGCGCACCTTGTAGCAAACTTTCCTACACGCACCTTGAGTAAACATCAGCATGAGAACACTGTAAGTGAGGTGTGGGAGGTAATGCTAAGTAATGCTAAGGTAATGGGAGTAATGCTAAGCGTAATGGACTTGGCCAACATGACTAATGTTTGAGTTAATGCTATGAGGTGAGAGAAGCACAAACAGTCGCACCTTGATTTGAAGGTTTTTGCTTGCCGAGAACGTGGCAGTACTGTAGGACCAGTACTGTACTGCTCCAGGGGTCACAGCACCTTGGAACTTGGTCTGTGCAGAGGACTGCCACCGAGACCCCTGAGGCTGGCAGTGTTTGTGTCGCAGACCGGCTGGCACTGTTAGTCCAGACAGAGGACAAAGCTTTTGTGATGTTTATAGAGCTACAAAGCCTGTATTGTCATTTTCATCATTCCCCAGTGAACCACCGTTATCTTATCAACATCCAGGTATGATCCATTCATCCACGTCTCGACATAACATCTAAAGGACGTCCTACTAACATTTAATTTGCAAATATCAAGTAGCTGATGTCTTAGTGAGGTTCATTCTACTTTAGAATTTGACTTTCTATGGATATTACACACTGACGTCATAGAGATGTATGTGCTATGTCATGCTGAGTGGCTGCATTTTAAATTTTCTTGAAGGTTTACTTAAGGTGGTGTATTGGTTGGGGGGTTTAATTAATGTTTTGTAGTTAAATTTTTATTCGACATGACCTCTGAAAATGTTCAATTCCCCAAGCTTTATAGCACATGAAATGCCATTCACATTGAATGTGCTAGCTAAATTTTGCAGAAGTAAAAAGTGGAATCATAGACTGAGGTTATGCAGTCAAGGCTTGTCGAAAATTTTCAGATAATTTTTGTTCCGAAACGTGGTAGCCCCTGGCTATGGTGTATTGTGCTGCCAACCACATATCGTTTAATGTATCTTGTAACAATATGACAAAAAGACTTTTTTGAGACCACACATGAATAATTGCCCCACTACATAGGCCTTTTTTTTCCAGTTTCCCTACGACAGAATTATGTTTCTTCCTTTTTTTCAAATTGTAGTTGGAAAGTCATGTCTGTATCTCATGTGTACCTTTACTCTGCCCATTTTCTGACACAGTTTACTTTTAAAACTTTCGTTAACTTTTATGCTCAGTGTGCCAGACGGGAGGTTCAGGAGAATGAGTTAGCTGCGCTTTCTCATCACGGGCATGTGCACTAATGTGTGTACATGATGTATGTGTCATCCTGCTGTGTGGGTGTTCTGCCAGTGAACATCTACTGTGAACACTCTTTTGAATTTGTCCTTGACAGTACATCTGCTGTGGCACCTGCAAGTATGGCTCACTAGCGTGGACTGGAATATAGTATCCAGTAAATGTTCTATAGACCTCTGCATGCCTAAAGTGAACATCTATCAGAGATCACACGTGTCGAGCTGTGATATCCTTACAACATTATAGCAACGTGATCTGAATGAAACTTAGATTTACCATGGTATGTATATGTAATGTTTGGATAAATCTAGATATCTATAGGATGGTGTGCAATGTCTAAAACGTCATGTTCTATGAACATC